>NC_083718.1:59165653-59471318 GCF_028564815.1 Eubalaena glacialis
ATATGCTGAGTCCTGCGAGTCCTTTTAGCAAATCACCAAACCTGCACTGGTCTTGGGAACTCAACATGATTACACTTTTCCCCACTTTAGGAAAAGTAGATAAATAATCCATTTCAAGACTTATCAGAAATCTGTACCTCAACATTTGCCCCCTATATGTGGTCAGCCACCAGGTCCTGTAGACTCTCTTTTTTTATATTACTTTCTCTCCATTTCCACCATACCAATCCCCTTGATTTCTTTCCAGTCACCACTCCCCTTATCGCCTCAAGCTCAGATTATGACAATGGTCTCTCATTCTGCTCTGGCTGCCTAACAAATTACAGTAAGTCCCCTACATATGAATGAGCTCCGTTCCAAGAGCACATTTGTAAGTCCAATTGGTTCGTAAGTCCAACAGTGAGCCTAGGTACCAAACTAACATGATTGGCTATATAGTACTGTATTGTAATAGGCTTATAATACTTTTCACACAAATGATACATAAAAAACAAACACTAAAAAATAAACATTTTTCATCTTATAGTACAGTACCTTGAAAAGTACCATAGTACAGTGCAACATCTGGCATACAGGGGCTGGCATCGAGTGAACAGGCAAGAAATAAAGATACTGTACTACTGTACTCTATACAGTACTGCAGAGTAAAGCACATAAAAGCACAACCACTTGTAGAGGATGCACACATGTGACAATGTATGCCAGACACATGAACTAGCTCACGTGATTGGACACATGAACGTATGTTTGCATCTTTGAAAGTTCATAACTTGAAGGTTCATGTGTAGGGGACTTACTTACTACAGATGGGGTGGCTTAAACAACAGAAATTTATTTCTCACAGTTCTGGAGGCCAGGAAGTCCAAGATCAAGGTGCTGACCAATTTACTTCCTGGAGAGAGCTCTCTTCCTGACTTGAAGACAGTTACCTTCTTAGTGTGTCCTTACACAGCAGACAGAGAGCACTCTGGTATCTCTTCCTCTTCTTATAAGGGAGCCAGCCCTATCATATTAGGGTCCCACCCTTATGACCTCATTTAACCTTTACCACTTTCTCACAGGCCTATTTCTAAATATAGTCACACTGGGTGTTAGAGTTTCAACACATGAATTTGGGGCCTGTGTGTGTGTGTGTGTGTGTGTGTGTGTGTGTGTGTGTGTGTAAGATAAACACTCAGTCTATAACATTCTATCTGGTCTCTCTGCCTTCTGTAATAAATTCTGCATTCTGCAGCCAGATTAAGCTTCCTAGGACACTGTAGTCACCAAGGAGGGATCTCCAACATCTATGGTATACAGAACAAGTACTTAATCTGGCGACCACAGAGTCAACATCTAACATCAGAATGGGATTTACTTTGGAGGTCAATAAATTAGAGTAGTCTGTATCAGTATTTAGTTCTGATTTGGATACGTTCAAATTTTTTCAAGAATATTAATTGCCTAGTATTAAATTCTAATAAATACCTACTTTTCTAAGATATTTTCTAACTTAGCAAAATTTCTAATATATGAAGAACTTATCATCTTCCTAAATAAATTACTCCCTAATAGGTATACTGGGTATTTGAAAGCAAGCTGAATATTTTACCTTCCTTCCCTGTTAGAGAAGGTGAACATTGTCTTAATATCAATTTTGTATCTCCAGTCTAAGTCACGTCATAGTCTTACAATAAACTTTTTTAATTGAACTAGAAAGGAATATTAATTCTTCAAGACAACTAATATACTGTCAGTAAAATAATCATATTCAATCAAAAAGGAGCCTCAGCAAAATGACAGCTAAGTGCTAAGTATAACTGAATTTAAACACAAAAAACTACATAGAACAGGAATAAATTTTTTAAATCCTAGTGAATCTTTCTCAAAGAAATCCATGCAAAGTGGCTAAAATGCCCTTGTACTGAAACAATCAGTATCAATACATCAAGATTTTTTTTTCTACATTTCTGCTACATGTAAGCCACTGTGCTAATTAGTTACTTCGGTGGATACATAAAAGCTTAATACATAGTGTCAGCCCTCTTAACTCTTGACTAGGAAAATATGACAAATATAAAGGGAAAATCCAACTTCTGAGGCTAGTTAACTTGGCTAGGGCACAATGCCAATGAAGTCATTGGTTTAATCTATGATAATTGGTATGCTCTGTTCCCTAAACACTGTGTTCTAGAACGTCCCTGAATTCAAGGAGGGCCACGCATTACAACATGGATGTAGTTGATGATAGGCGAGAAAAAGGTGTATGAATACAAGAAATGGTACCTATTCTGTGAGATGGGGTGATGCTGAGCCAGGACATTTTGGTAGGTACCTGCCAAATGCAGTAGTGGTCCTGTGCAACTGGTAAGAGCATGAAGGTGGGTCATGGCTGTAGAGAGAACTTTATCATACAACTAGAGTCAAGAAATGATCAAACACACAAGGCATGCTTGGGTTGAAGTTCTGTGTACCAGACAGAGCTCTGCTCTTGTAGGTCTGGAATAAATAGAGCTTTTTTTCTTCTCTAGGCAACTTAGTTCTATAGTATTTGGCTCTCTTAGGCTTCAAAAGGTAAGTAAGGTCTGTTTGGAAGTGACAATCCCCAGTGAAGGCAGCTGAGCCACTTCCCAGGATGCTGTCGGGAACTGGAACTGAGTGAAATTTTGTTTCCTTTCAGTATTGGTCTAGTGAGCAATTATGATGTACCTGTTTTGTTCCAGTCCAATAGATTTAGAAAATAGTGCATGTTTGGTTCCAACTCACATTGACACAATTAGTGTCTTAAAACTGATTAGTTTGGGACTTAAGTGGGACAGAGCACTTATGGTAAGGGATTCCTTCTGCAGAGCCCCAAGATCCAGCCTCTCCCCAGGGCAGACACTTTTAGCAAAATTTAATACAGCGACTCTCAATCTTCGGAGTGCAAAGAGAAATACTTAGTCACAAATTCAGGTTCCAAAAAAAGCACATGAAAAGATGCTCAACATTGCTAACTATTAGAGAAATTCAAATCAAAACTATCAATACAATGAAGTATCACCTCACAGCAGTCAGAATGGCCATCATCAAAAAGTCTACAAACAATAAATGCTGGGGAGGGTGTGGAGAAAAGGGAACCCTCCTACACTGTTGGTGGGAATGTAAATTGGTGCAGCCACTATGGAGAACAGTATGGAGGTTCCTTAAAAAACTAAAAACAGAACTATGATATGATAAAGTAATCCCACTCCTGGGCATTGCTAGGAGTAGGAGTAATATACGATGGAATATTACTCAGGCATCAAAAATATTGCCAGTTGCAACAACATGGATGGACCTAGAGATTATCATACTAAGTGAAGTAAGTCAGACAGAGAAAGACAAATATCTTAAAAAACTAAAAACAGAGCTACCATATGATCCAGCAATCCCACTCCTGGGCATATACCCAGAGAAAACCATAATTCGAAAAGATACATGCACCCCAATGTTCATTGAAGCACTATTTACAATAGCCAGGACATGGAAGTAACCTAAATGTCCATCAACAGAGGAATGGATAAAGAAGATGTAGTACATATATATACAATGGAATATTACTCAGCCATAAAAGAAGAACGAAATAATGCCACTTGCAGTAACATGGATGGACCTAGAGATTGTCATACTGAGTGAAGGAAGTCAGACAGAGAAAAACAAATATCATATGACATCACTCAGATGTGAAATCTAAAAAAATGGTACAAATGAACTTATTTACAAAACAGAAATAGACTCACAGATGTAGAAAACAAACTTATGGTTACCAAAGGGGAAATGTGTGTGTGTGGAAGGGGGGGAATTAGGAGCTTGGCTGAACATACACACACTACTATATATAAAACAGATAACCAACAAGGACCTACTGTATAGCACAGGGAACTCTACTCAATATTCTGTAATAACCTAAATGGGAAAAGAATCTGACAAAGAATGAATATATGTATATGTATAACTGAATCACTATGCTGTACACCTGAAACGAACACAACATTGTAAATCAGCATACTCCAATAAAATTTTTTTTAAAAATTCAGGTTCCAGAGACCCACATCCCAAATATTCTGATGTAGTGGGTCTAAGGTGGTTTCAGGGAATCCTCAGTTCTAATAAGCACTACCAGCAAATCTGATGTAAACTGTTCATAGTCTACACTTCTGGGAAATGCTATATTAGTGATTAATTCACATCAGAAAAGACCTTATTTATTAGAAAGTAGTAAAGATATCTTTGCTAGAAATATATAGGCAACAACATGAAACCTTCTGATATTTGGTAACCAAAATAAAACCCTTTATCACCAATGTATCTCTGTAAAATTATATATACACACAAATATTTGAGCCTACTACCTAGGACAATAAATCAAAGCAGCACTTACCTGACATTCAGCAATTTATGAGATGCTGTTTACAGTCACAACTGTCTTTTTCTAATATCAGATAAAAAGACATGAGCATAAACACACACAAGCATGTGTTTGGTATAGTTACCTCAAATAAGTATGCTCTGTTCTTAGACTTGGTGTAAAACACTCTGCTAGTAGCATCTAGAAATTCAGGGGAAAGAATCATAGATTCTTAGACATATTCAAGCATAGCTCCAAAATAATTAGCAGTGTAATCTAATCAAAAGCAAAAATATTCTCATTTTTGTATAGCGCTCACCTATAAATCCAAGATATTCAGTGTGTCTACAAATACTTACTGAACACCTACCCCATACAGGGTGCTGCTTTGGGTGACAGGAATACAGTGATGAATGTGACAAAGTCCCTGTCCCCATGGAATGGAAGGTTCTAGAAAGAGGAAACTGGAATGATTTTGCATATATATATGTCAATGTCTATTCTTTCTCCTCCGGGTTTTTAGAATTTTTTCTTTAGATTCTTTAAGGTAATAATGTCCAATGCTAGCCTAAGGAACTAACCACTATTTGAAATTCACTGTGTGATATTTATACCACAATATCTGTCTATTCCATCATATGGATCCTGCTTAATTTTATCTCATCAATCATATTTGTTTACACTCAAAGTAGCTAGTAACTATTATATATTATCCTATAACACTGCAAGATTATAAAAACAATGTAGAATGTGAATCCATCATTGAACAATGATCAGGATGAAGTCTTATAAAAAAAATAAAGCACATTTTAAATATATAAAATTTTATTTGTCAATTATATCTCAATAAAGCTGGGGGGAAAAGATGCTAAAATTGGGATATCAGAGAATAAGGATAATGCCCATTTTATTTCAATATTTTAAAGTAATTTTTAATAAATATGGTTGACAGAAAGATGAAATAAACTACTATTAGAAGCTTAGATGTACCACACAAAAAATTTTTAAAAAGCAGAATTATCTAGTGTAAAATCAGCCTACCAGTACTTTTTTTGTGTGTGTGTAAAACTCTCTTGCAGAATTTTATCATTAGGTCATTGGATGAACTGGAGCACCATGGTATCTCTCACACACAAAAGAAGAATTCTAAAATTTCTATTCATTTATCCTTATTCATATATATCAGGTTTGTGTAACCTTTAGATTTAGAAATACAAAAGAAACTTTTAAAATACAATGTACTAAAAGGATGTTCAACATCATTAATCATTAGAGAAATGCAAATCAAAACTACAATGAGATATCATCTCACACCAGTCAGAATGGCCATCATCAAAAAATCTACAAACAGTAAATGCTGGAGAGGGTGTGGAGAAAAGGGAACCCTCTTGCACTGTTGGTGGGAATGTAAATTGATACAGCCACTATGGAGAACAGTATGGAGGTTCCTTAGAAAACTAAAAATAGAACTACCATACGACCCAGCAATCCCACTACTGGGCATATACCCTGAGAAAACCATAATTCAAAAAGAGTCATGTACCACAATGTTCACTGCAGCTCTATTTACAATAGCCAGGACATGGAAGCAACCTAAGTCTCCATCAACAGATGAATGGATAAAGAAGATGTGGCACATATATACAATAGAATATTACTCAGCCATAAAAAGAAATGAAATTGAGTTATTTGTAGTGAGGTGGATGGACCTAGAGTCTGCCATACAGAGTGAAGTAAGTCAGAAAGAGAAAAACAAATACAGTATGCTAATACATATATATGGAATCTAAGGAGAAAAAAAAATGGTCATGAAGAACCTAGGGGCAAGACGGGAATAAAGACACAGACCTACTAGAGAATGGACTTGAGGATATGGGGAGGGGGAAGGGTAAGCTGTGACAAAGTGAGAGAGTGGCATGGACATATATACACTACCAAACATAAAATAGATGGCTAGTGGGAAGCAGCCACATAGCACAGGGAGATCAGCTCGGTGCTTTGTGACCACCTAGAGGGGTGGGATAGGGAGGGTGGGAGAGAGGTAGATGCAAGAGGGAAGAGATATGGGAACATATGTATATGTATAACTGATTCACTTTGTTATAAAGCAGAAACTAACACACCATTGTAAAGCGATTATACTCCAATAAAGATGTTAAAAAAAAAAAAAAAGGTCACCTTACAAAAGGTCACAAAAGGATTCCTAGGTGTGTCCATAAGTTATCAGGTAAACTAAATCTCCTATGATTTAAAGTATTTACATTAAGAATATAATAAAACCATACATGAAGACTAGAAGAAATTGATCTAAGTGGGGTTACTCAGAGACGGTATCTTAAAAGACAGTAAAGAAAAAATCAGTACAAATTGGATTCTGAATGAAATGGAGAATGAGGGAGAAGAAAAAGTCCTGATAGTCTTTTATTCAATGAGCATTTATTAAATACACAGAGCTATAATGTGGAGATCTAGGAAGATACTAGGAAGGTCCCAATGAAATCAATAAGAAAACAAAACAAAACAAAAGGGGATGGTCAGTTTAAGGAATAAGAGTTGGCAATAATGAATTCCCTTTGTAATTGTTTGGGTTTCAAATTTTAGGAGAAATCCAGAGTAAAAAGGCAAAATATACGTGACTGGAAAGTAGGTACAAGGCCAGATTTAAAGAGCTCCATTTAAAAATACTTGCTAAAAGAATGGTACTTCAGTCCCTGAGAATGGATGAGCTTTCTGCGGAAATATTCAAAGGGAACAATAAATGAAGGACAAGGAGAGCATCAAAATTATAGCTCTGTAAGAATCATTTTTAAATGCCATCTAATCATTCATTTGTCCTCGGGCAGAAGTCCACTTAAATAATAACTCCAAAGGTTATTATCATTCATCTTCTTAAAATCTCCACTAAAATGCATTCTTAAAAATCTTCCTGCAAAATATGTTCCAAACAGTAAAGATATCTGCATTAAAATCTTTCCATATTTTAAATGTAGTTATGGAATACAAATGGTAAATTTTCTTACAGTAAATGCTATCACATAATCATATATTAAATTATATTTTGATTTGCTAAATAAATAAGCAGAAGGACTTAAACACTTTTTTCTTGGCCTTTTAAAAATTTATAATTCAATATATATAAGCTTAGAAAATAACATATTCTCTTCTAACAAGTCCAAAATATCTATCTGTATTATATCAAATTAAGAACTTCTTAAACAGTGAAAAAAGGTTTCTGCATTTCCATAAATGCCCCAGTGTTCTAAAATAAACAGTAACTTTCTGCATCAACTTAAGACAATATAATTAATGAAATTTACATTATGAAGATCTAGTTGTTGCTTTTAATACAAATTGAGAAATTTACATTATGAAGATCTAGTTGTCGCTTTTTATCCAAATTGTGATTTGTTGCTGTTGTTATTGTTAATTCTCTTCTCAACCTTATCCAATCATAAACAAGGTTAAAAGAATAATAAAAATTACAGGAAAAGTAGGTTTTAAAAGTTGTATAGCATCTTTGTAATTTAGCCACTTGGAAGTCTGGAAACTACAAAATTAAGTATTTTGCAATTAGTAGTCAGGAAGAAAAAGGAGAGGCAAATGTTCAACATTCTTATCAAAATATTATATCACTAAAACTGTTTAGAAGAAATCAATATAAGTGGTAAGGTAAGGTGTATTTGAAGTAAAAGGTCTACTGCTGTAAAAATAACAGGTCTAATCTAATCAAAAGGCCTACATTCAGTTATTTCTACAAACATAAAAAGAACTGAATGACTCCCCTTGGTGAATACTATAGGAAATTGTATCCCACCAATATCCTAAAACATTTACACTATATACATATATATACACACACACACACACACACACACACACACACATAGTAAATGTCAACATAACATAATGTATAGAAAAGAGTTAATACAGCAGGCCTGAGACTGCCTGTCCTTAGAACAGCCTCCTTGTAAGGCTGGCCCTTGGCTAGCTTCTGGAAACTTGGCTGATAAACATTTCCCTACAATCATATAAAGCTTCCCCTAAACGACAAGGATGATTCATTATGCCTGGACTGTTTGGGCAAACAATATGGTTTATGTGAAATATCTGTTGTCCTTCTGGGAGCCTGGGATTCTGGTAGGTGCTGGGTAAAGGATGCCTATATGACCAGCCCCAAGTAAAATCCTTGAACACTGAGTCTCTAATGAGATTCACTGGTACACAACACTTTGCACGTGTTGTCACAAGTAGCTGGAGGAATTAAGTGTATACTCTGTGACTCCATTGGAAGAGGGCTCTTAAAAGCTTCTGCCTGATTCCCTTTGCTAATTTTGCTTTATATCCTTTTGCTGTAATAAATCTTAACCATGAGTACAACAATACACTAAATCTTGAGTCCTTCCAACAAAACACCAAATCTGAGGATGGGCTTGGGGACCAATGACAAAGATAGTTTGAGACAACATCAATTACCTGGATTTACACATTAAAGATGTTTATCACATATGCAGATGGCAAAAGTTTAATGAATATATTAGAAGATACGATGACGTTTCAAAAAGGCTGGAACAACTGAGCCAAGTCTAACATGATGAAATTTAAGAGAGATAAAGATAGTCTAAAATTGTGTTTAAAAAAACATGAACTGGGCTTCCCTGGTGGTGCAGTGGTTGAGAATCTGCCTGCCAATGCAGGGGACACGGGTTCGAGCCCTGGTCTGGGAAGATCCCACATGCCGCGGAGGGACTAGGCCTGTGAGCCACAATTGCTGAGCCTGCGCGTCTGGAGCCTGTGCTCCACAACAAGAGAGGCCGCGGTAGTGAGAGGCCCGCGCACCGCAATGAAGAGTGGCCCCCGCTCGCCACAACTAGAGAAAGCCCTCGCACAGAAACAAAGACCCAACACAGCCATAAATAAATAAATAAATAAAAATTTTTAAAAAAATAAATAAATAAAGCAAATAATTAAAAAAAAAAAACATGAACTACTGTGCATGTAGGGAGAAGGAACATGTAATTAAGTAGGTATGAAAAAGACCTAGGGGTTTTTTGAAAATAAACTCAGTATGTTAAATGGTAAAATATAACTATCAAAGATATCTAATTTACTTCTGTGCTGAAAAAAGCAGTATGGTATGTAAACCAAGGGGAAATAATAACTCCATTATCCTCTGTTACTGGTCATATCGCATACAGAACATTATATTCATCTATTTAAAGAAGAATATATTAGAGCAAATTCATGAAAAAGTTGGTGATGAGCTCCAAAACCGTATTTTACAAGGAATGGCTCAAGACTAAGAGAAGACTAGAGATAGGAACAATGATTCTACTAATGTATACAGAAAGTTCTTGGGTAAAATAGAAATGCTAATTTTTTCTATATAATCACAGTGAGAAGAAATCAGAAAGACATTCATTTCAACTGAATATAAAAATTATTCTGAATCCAAAGTTACCCCAAAGTGCATTCACCTACCTTTAAAACACGTATTCAAAGCCTACCAAGTCCACTGAATGTGGATTTTGGACAGAAGAATTCAATTAGAGTAGGTAGCTATATTAAATGATACCTATATTAAATAATCTTTCACCTCTTCTAATGTACTCTTTGCCATTGCTCCCTCATATATACTCTACTAGAAAGGCAGGGGGAAAGGATTTTGATGTAATTTTCAGTCCAACCAATGCTCAACTGAGTGGGGGAGAAAAGGAGAAAGACCTCAAAATGCAGTTAAGCCAAACAATTAAATTGAATTCAACTCAACAAATAAATGACTTAACTATAATAGAGAGCACTTTATACTCAGCTCAACAAAGAACTGAGTAGCCTATATACAAAGTACTCTGAGGAACCAGGGCAATGTAAAAGACAGAACAGGGAGAAAAGGTGCAGACTTACAAGCATCCCCTGCTCCGTAGACATCCACAGCAGGTGTGCCAGCTCCAAAGTGGTAAAGCCACTCACTGGCTTACCACAGCTCCAGTCACCACTGTGGGAACTATACCCATGGTTCTGTGGGTTAGAAAAATCCCAAGTATCAAAACCAGGCCTGGGGTTCTCAGCCCTTAACAGCTGAAGTCTTGATGTCCACATACACCCCAAAGACACAGGCCTCAAAAGTCTCTGCTTAGGAAAAGATCCTCCCTCACAGAGGCAGAAGAATACAAGGGGGAAAATGTTCTAGGTCCTTCTCAAACTCCAATATAGGCAGCTGTGTGGCACACACCACATGCAATGAATAGGAAATGCTGAAGACAGTACCGATAACGGGACAACAGCATTGTCAGAACTCAACATTCTTAAAATAACACCTGGTCTTAACAAGGCAGCAACACAGAGTAAATGGTGAGCTAATAAAAGTGAGAAGATGACCTGAGCTCAAAGGCTTTTTTTTTTTTATGTTTCTTTAGTCTCTTTTATTTTTTTATATTTTTTTAACATCTTTATTAGAGTATAATTGCTTTACAATGGTGTGTTAGTTTCTGCTTGATAACAAAGTGAATCAGCCATACATATACGTACACCCCCATATCTCCTCCCTCTTTGAAATAAAGAATTTGAGTACACTGGTTTAAATGAGGCTCAGCAGGCCCATCTCAGTTTTAGGTTTGTTTGTTTGTCTGGTTTTTGGTTTTTTTAGTGCAAGGAAGAAAAATACCACAAAAACCATATTAAACAAAGCAACCTCTGTAGGGGCTCAGAGAGGATAAAGTGAAAATCAATTCCCTTAATTTACTTGTTAATTAGAATTGCTGCTGGCAAGTTTGTGGTGAAGCAAGGTAGGTTGATAGTTACTGGTATGAAGATAAACCAGCTCACTTCTTTTGGAAAGTAATTTGGCAACATGTATAAATAATCTTAAAATATTTTCATAAGTTTGACTCAGTATTTCTCTTTCTTAAAAATTCTAAGAAAATAATACTAAATAGGGACAAAGTTTTATTTATAAAGATGTTCATAAAAAGTATTCAATAAAATAGAAAAGTCCTTAAGATATAAATAACTACATTAAAAAATCCTTTACATAGAAGAAGTCCTGGTCCACGGTGGAAAAATGGAAGGGGAAAAAAAAAATGAAGAGCTGCTATATCTAAGTATATATGGGTAATGGAATTATGGGTGATTTAGTCTCTTTTTTATCCCTTTAAATATTCCCTGTATTTCCTTAAGGAGTAATATGTCTTTAAAAATTAAAAATAAAAACAACTAAAATGAATCTTGATTGAGGATGAAAAAATGGAAATTAGCTATGTAGAAGGGATGAGAATTAGAAAAGGCAGGATTTTGAGATACGTTTTCAGCAGTTAGCTATAACTTGTCCTTTTATAGAGTTGTGTGAAATTAAAAAGTGCTAATTATGGAAGGGCAAGTTGGTGGATATATAAAGAAGCAGAGACAATATCTTAACACTCAAATTATCTCTATAAGAAATCCTTGAGGTCTTCCCTTAAAGTCTTCCGGTCTACTGACTGTTCCAAAAAAGGCAACAATAATCCTAATAATCCTTCGAGATCTTTCATTTAAAATCAACTAATGGAAACCTGACAATTTACTATTTTTTAACATCCAGCTTTACATGAAATTTTCCTTTCGTTCATTTAGAGAAAAATATACAATAAATAAATTATTATGGTGTTCAGCCAGACTATATGGGTTCAAATGATGGCTCTCCTACCTCTGATATGGAAAAGTACCTAGTGCATGGAAAGCATATATAACTGTTTGCTTTTATTCTAATGAACCAAATGAAGTGTGTCTTCAATAAAAGTTTCAAGATCATTTATTCATTTTCTCACCCATTTGACTAAACTTGAGGAAAACCAAAACGCTCTGACAGGTTAGTTTAAAACACCTTTTGACATCTGACAATGTCAAAAACCATAAAATTCTTTTTGATGTAGGCACTCTTAGCCATGAGTGCAACTATATCCATTAATTTTCTAACATATATTACCAAGAGCCTACTAATAATGTTATATATAAATGCAGAATTATAAACTCTCTTTTTAAAATTTTTTTTATGTTTTGGCCACACAGCACTTGTGGGATCTTAGTTCCCCAACCAGGGATTGAACCCCGGCCAGGGCAGTGAAAGCGCCAAGTCCTAACCACTGGATTGCCAGGGAATCCCTATAAACTCTCTTAAATCATATACATTTTAGAGTTGCATACAAGTGTGGCTCTTACATAGCTAGATCTTCTGTTTCACTGCCTATTAGAGCACTACAAAACAGGCCTGCTTATTTATAAGTGAATCAATTTGTTCAGACTATAAGGTTATCACTTATTGAAGGAAAGTTTAACAAATGCTTTTGATATTTGAAAACTACATTCAATATTAAGTATTATTGACTCCATATTTAAAGGTAAAATAATGTATGACTATATACATTAGCAGTTGAATAAAGAGACTAGGAAGTAAGTTTCATATGCAAAGAATTTTAGCCAAATAGGAAAAGGTGTAAATATAATAAGTACGTAGATTAACTGTAAAAGGTAAGAATTAATTAATTAGAAAGAATAGTTCTTTGTTTCATTTAGAGTGAGGTAATCAGTTGACAAACCTCGGAATCATAGAGGAGGACTCAATATCTATGGTTTTACCCATATGCTGGAAATTTTCCTTATACTTGGGTGAATCAGGTTGAAATTAACAATCACTCCTCCTTATGAGATCCTTAGCAATGATAAAAGCACAATATTCTATTACTGTGAGTACCATGTACAAGGTATATATAATGTCTTATATCAGGGGTCAGTAAATGTTTTTCTGAAAGGGCCAAATAGTAAATATTTTAGGTTTTGTAGGACATAAAATCTCTGTCACAACTACTTAACTGTGCCATTGCAGTATGAAATATGAAGTCAGCCAGAGGTTGATTTATAAATGAATGGGTGCAACTATGTTTCTATAAAAGTTTATTTACAATAGTAAGCAGTAGACTTTGTCAACTCCTATCTTATACTATAGTTACCTATATGTGGTCCATCTATCCCCGATTAGTCTACATGCTCTTAGAGAACTGAAAATCTGTTTTACTTATAAATCTCACTGTCTTGCATAGAATTTAGTATAGTCCCTGTATAGTTTTTACACAGGAAAAACCTGATAAATACTTAAGGAACAAATGCATAAATGATTCTATTAATCAAAAAATATCAGGTATACATCATATGATTAGCTTAGTAGCAGACAAATTAAAACCTGCCTGTCACTAAAAAAGCCTTCATAAAGTAAGATTCATCGATAATCAGATGACAAATATTAGGGAAAAACTAGTAGTAGTGGTCTAGGATGATACCTGAGTATCATCTGAGTTGGTACAATGTGTCGTCCCCCATGTACAGTCCCTGAAGCTACTTCTACCCATGTTAATATTCTTGTCCTAATCTCAAAGCTTATACCTAACGATTTTACTCCAATTAGATTTAATCCATATAAAAGAATATTTTATTTTTAATATACTGCATCCCAAAGTTATTGTGTATTTCTCTCAACAATACTATGTTAAACAGTGAACATTTCCTTTCCTTTCATTTTAATAACTTCTCAAGTATCCCAAGGTATCCTCTGAGACTAAAGCATCTAAACACATGGCTAAATATTTAGGTCAATTCATCTTTTAAAATAAATCAATCCCGCTAATTCTTCAATCTATTGCATTGTTCCTAAAACCTCTCCCTCAAATCCTAGAAATTAGATAATCTGCCCCCTTGCTTGCTTCTCACAATTCAATGAATTATTCTTTGGACTTAAAAGCATCCAGGAGTATCTGTAGAACCACAATTCATGTCACATAAAACACAATCAATAAATATTTATTGCCCTAATTTGTTGATATGGAATGCAAACATATCTGGTTAATTCAGACTGCAATAATTTGAATTTTGCAATGATTCATCTTGCAAACCCTTTTAATGAGTACCGTAAATTAAATAGTCATAAATTCTCACAAAAATCTTAAATGTTTAAGGCAACAAACTTCAAATAACTCAGTAGAATGCAGTTATATTCAACTGATGCATGTACTTTCGAAACTAAGGAAAGGTTTCATCTAAGGACATTTATAAGACAATCCTGTGTTAGCCTAATTTGAGTTCCTTTAATTTTTCTATAAACATTTCATTGAAAGAAAACTGAATTATATATTAATAGGGTTTTAGGTAAAACATCACTAATTCAGACTGTTCTCTCTGATTCCCTGAGTACTATTTTTTAGACTATACACAAACATATATAGGACTTTATAAAGCACTGTGGCCAGAAATTTCAAAACCTTTTCCATCATAATGCTTCAGAAAAACCCATCCTATTATGACTTCAACAACATCACAAATCCATTACAAAGAACATTCAGAACACAAAGTGCACAGCTATGACATGTTTACTTTTCAAAAGTAGTTATATGAATATAGTAGTGTATTTTTGGCAATTCTTAATCAAGGTTATAGTTTTTAAATATATAACTAATACAGCTGAATTCAGTTTATATAGCTCTCAATAAATTCAGCAGATGTTTTCAAACTGTTATGTTTTTAAAAGGAGAGATAAATTTTCAATACCCTCTATGGATAAGAAATTGCTTTAAGAAATATCAACACAATTAGCAGTGCTGAGAATACATCTTATTAAAAATTTCCATGACCTCAAAATCCCACCTTCAACATATAGTCAACCTTAAGGTAATCGTTCCCACTTTAAAAATCAAAAGATAAAATTTTATATGGAACTTTCCTGTATCAACTAAGTCTTCATTTGCTACTCAAGGAAGAAGGGTCAGGTCACTCAACCACCAGCCATCCATAAATACATTATTCAAGGACTTTATCACAGGCAAAACTACTGCTGCACAAGACACGTGGTCAGTAGTATCTCTATCTGGTTATGTGATCTTGTGAGGGTCACTTAAAAATCTTATCTCAGATTTCTATATGTGAAATGAGATAGGGCATACTCACAGAAGCTTTTAGAATACATCTAGGGCTTCCCTGGTGGCGCAGTGGTTGAGAATCTGCCTGCCAGTGCAGGGGACACGGGTTCGAGCCCTGGTCTGGGAGGATCCCACATGCCGCGGAGCAACTAGGCCCGTGAGCCACAACTACTGAGCCTGCGCGTCTGGAGCCTGTGCTCCGCAACAAGAGAGGCCGCGATAGTGAGAGGCCCGCGCACCGCGATGAAGAGTGGCCCCCACTTGCCACAACTAGAGAAAGCCCTCACACAGAAGCGAAGACCCAACACAGCCATAAATAAATAAATAATTAATTAATTAATTTAAAAAAAAAAACAAGGGTGCCATAATTCAACAAGCTTGACAGAAAAAAAAAATCTGAAGCTAAAGAAATGGGCAGGGAATAAACTTCTACATTAAAAAAAAAAAAAAAGAATACATCTAATTCATAATGCCGAGGGCATTTTACATGTTCAAAAGCATTTTAAGCTTTTCCAAATTTTAACGTGCAGCGTTTTCTAATAATTTCTTAACACACTCAATAGGAGAGGCAGGTACTTGTCTCCATTTTCCTCATTGCACACGGAATCATTTGAATATATCTCATATTAACATTCCAAAACTAAGACATCATGGGTAATCTCACCAAAGAATGTTACTTCAAATCCTAATAAGTTTTCTATTAAAAAAAAAAATGTGTACCTTTAACTACGGCAAAGTAATTAAACACTCTACAATGACTGCAAATTGAGCATGCAGGGATTTTTTTCTAAGTTTGTAACATTGGTAAAATCATTATAACAAATACACACATACCCACATGCACACACCTTTATCTTGTCCCACAAATAAATGCTACCACAGGATGTCCTGGACTTCAAAATCTATAAAAGTCTATCAAGGTATAGTCCTCTAATAAATTTTAATAGTTTGTTCAATGATAAGTGTTAAATCACATTTAGAAACTGAGAAAGTAGGGCTGTAAGTGAAGCTGATGATTGAAATAACAGAAGCCATTACAAGACCCATTTAATAATAAAACACTCTAAATATGAATCTTTAAAATGTACTTTTCCAGGTTTATCTCCAAGTAAATGCACCTAAAAATCCAGTAAAGTTTTAAGACCTTGGACATGTAATAAGTATTTAAAAAAATTGTGTTGGGGAAATAGAAGCAGAAGTGTGATAAATCTAATCTTTGGGGTGTCAAGTTTTTCCTCAAATTCTGTTTGAAGAGAGCAAAAAGTTAAATGCATATTTATTTGTAATTTTTATTACGTTTTAAAATCTAACTTATGGCAAGAACATTTCACAAAAACCTAGATATACATTATACAGATGTTGTTTTCTTGCAAATAAGAAACTATGCTTTATTTTGAAATTGGTAACTTAAAGCAATTCTAAAGACAGAATTTTGAACCATCTTTTCCTTGCCAAAATAATAAATTTAAGAACAATCCAAATATAATTTAACTTGTTAAAATATTAAAACAAGAATTTTCAGGATTTTTTTAACCTGCTTCTTCACAAATTATATTTTAACCTTAGCAAAATCTATCATTTATAATATCAATTTTACCAATTTACTATTTTTAATTAAAAACTCCTGGAAGAGTAAATGGAATAACTGTGAAGAGGCTATTTATTATTATAAAATGTACAATCTAATACCTATTTTAAACTTCAAACTCTATTAGAAACATAAGTAAATGTTTTAAAACTGTATTTTACACAGAGTATATACATGAACACTTGCTTGTGTCAGGCATAACCTCAGACAAATGCACTGGTCATCTCTTGCTACAGTCTGCACTGCATTCAAAGATACATTTTGAATTTTAAAGAACAGGCTATATAACTTTGTACTTGATTTGTTGTGTGTGGGCCTTCCACCTAAAATAATGCCACCACTTTGAATTTATAAAGTATATCTGGGCACTTTTTACCAGCATCAACATCATTTATACTTGCTTAAGTAGAAAACAGTAAAATTGGAGTCAAATTTCTAAAGTCAAAGATAAATGTGATTTCTCTTGCATAAAGGAGCATTTGGGGAAGCTTTAGAATTTAAGCAAATATTTCCATTCAATAAGTTCTACCATTATGCACTATGTTTCTTGATATTTATCACCAACATATTTTAAAAATTTACAATCTCCGAAACTAATCTGGTGGTCCCGTTTACTATAGTGAAGATACTGATATCACATATGCCTTTCTGCTATCAGACATAACAGACTCCTGCTGAATTTATTACTCTGATTTTCTTCACCTTCATAGGGAATCATATATAAAAATAGAATAAAAGTTACCGTTAAAAAGTTATAGATATGATCTTTGGGGATGGGGGACTGAAAGCAGAATCTTGCCTATCTGTGAAATGCAGTTAACACACCAGCGGGACCCTATTTCCCTAATGCAAGGTCATCCTTCTGTTATTTGAAGATGTGAAAAATGCTAAAAGGTGCCATCAACGGTGCATTAAAAAAATGGTGCAGTAGAAAAGTGGTAGGTGATTGAGATCCCTTTCAGATTCAGCAAATAACACTTCAAACTGATTGTGCTGAAGCAAAATTACGTCAAGAACATCTAATATCATAAGCAGAAGGGCATCAAACTTCTCTAAAAATTTTATGTGAAATAACAAATATTACACAAGTCAGAAACTGCATAAACTGTCTTCAAAAGAATATAGTATTGAGACAAAATTGGACAATGTTACTTGTAGAATCAACAAAAATTTTGTGAAACATCAAAATATTTTTTAAGCAGTCAGCTTTCTTTTTAACAAAACAATTTTCCCATTATAACATAAGTAAACGCTCACTGTAAAAAACTTTTAAACAGAATATTAATAAAGAAGATAAACCTAATCACATCACTTCTAATATTTTAAAAGACAATCATTTACACTATTAAATAAAGTTAAAATATTTTAAATTATAGAGCAAAACTAGCCCTGGATAAAACTTTCATATATAAGAAACACTGAAAAGGGGATTTATATTTTTTTCTTTTCAAGTCATTTTGTTTTCCTCAGTGTCTATATATTTGGTTGATGATTATGCAACTTTCTACATATCCTTCTAATCTTAAAGTTTTACTCAGGGAAAAGAGCAACTTTTGGAACCTATACATCAGAATAGAGCATCAACTCAGTAACATAATCTCCTGTGCATTGTGATGGTCCTACCTGGACACAAACGATGCTACGCTCAGCATGTTATACAAGCAAATTCCCCACATCTTAATCTTCTCTGTTTATCGCATATTTATAACTTTTTCACATCTAATGATTAGCTTCCAGGGTAGGGAGAGACAGAGGAAAGTCATTTAATTTAAGGCAGCAACATCATTTCTAATCTTCATTATAGAAGATACATGTAGAGCGAATCTATTTATCAATCTTTGTTTCTTCGAGGTAACATGTACATGACAAAATACCTTAAATTCCATTTTAGTAAATGAGGAAAACTAAAATGCAAAGACAAATGGCAAGATATTCCTGAACAATGCTTTCCTTCTATTGCCAACCTGATGAAAGAAAAATATTTAAGCATATTTAATACAATAATGTAAGGAGGTAGGTTAATCTCAGAATCATTCCTGTCTCATCCCATCATCTGCTTGCTGGATGTCTTTAATCTCAAATGATGTCTTAATGAATAACTATTCTTGGAAAATGAGCTTTCAGAGATTATGGAAGTTTTCTACATTTAAAAATATCTGAGTTTAGGCCAAAATCTGAGTTTAGACAGATATGGGAAAAAATGCCGTTTTAGAAAACTCTAATTGTTATAAAATACAATTTTCTTAAATTGCAATTAGTGATCTTTAAGTTGTGATGGCAATAAATCTGGCATCCACAAAGATGATAAAACAGGAGCTACCACATTCCAAATACTTTCTATGTGTCAGGAGCCATGCTGAACACAGAGATTACTTTATCTCATTTAGTCCTCAAATCCAGCCTGCTAGGAAGGTACAAGTCTCTGGATCTTCCTGATGAGAAAACTGGAGACGTGGAACATTCAGTATTTTTCCTAGGGCTAAACAGCTTATGAGGGCCAGGGTTTCAGTACAGGTTTCACAAACTAGTAGGTATAAAGCCTTCCAACACTATATAACTTTAGAAACAACACCACAGATAATAGAACCTTTAGTAATAGACTACATCATTATTGTTTGGTTGTCATTTATAACCAAATTGGATAATTACCATAGAATACAATATAATAAGAATAATGGTTATGCTTTCTATTCTTAAAACATATTCATCTAAAAGACAGAATAATTTCAAAATAAGTATTATATAAACACATATTAAAATATGTCAAAAGCAAGTTAAGTGGCTTGCCCTAGAGTTGCACATGAAACATTAAAATAAATGAAGAATCTAAACTGAGAACTTGCCTTCTAGAGGCTCTCCTTTCAGCCTAAAACAGAGATTTCCTTCTCCACTCTTTTCCTTCAAAAAACATTTTTTTCAATAAGAAATTTATAGAGACTTGAAAAAGATATTCAATGAAAACTTAACAAAAATGAACAAAAGTAATGTCAAGGGAATGTCATGCCCCAGGGTTTCAGTTTGATTGAAGACTAAACTGGTAAGTGTGGGCTTACCAGATTGCTACTTTAATAAAAGAGATTTTTAGGATCAAGGAAAAAGATATCACAAGGAAAGACCTGAAGCAAAAGATTTAAGTGAAATAAAAAGAAAACTCAAACAAGTTCTGTAGGGAACAGGTATAGACAGAGGTACAAAGGTCTGGAGGCTTTGGGGGGGAAAGGCAGCATAGCATAATGGTTAATTGAGTGTGAATGAACCTCTACCACTGATTAATTGAGTGACTGACCTTGGATAAATCACTTTTCTTTGGTTTCCCCATCTTTAGGATGGGGATAAAAACAGTACCTATCTCCACGGGTTGTAGTGAGGATTAAATGTTTTCATATATGTAAAACTTCACACAGTGCCTGGCATATAATTATTGTTATTAACTACCATGAGGAAAAGCCAGAAGAGGAAAATGCAATAAACACAGCCTCAGGTTTTGCGTACAGAGGATCTATGGAGTCTTTTCTAATTATACTTACACACCAAACTAAAGGATCAAAATCTGATTCCTAAATAATACATATAATGTTGAAAGTTCTATTTACGCCACCTGAAAAGTCAGCAGCATTATGTTTCCTTGAAGTTTGTTTTCCTTAAACGGCACATTTCAACTTATCCAAGATGTCAATGGCAAACAGGATGAGAATTAATGTAAACAACCCAAACCACAAAAATGTGAAACAAATTTTGATTCCCCAGCAGTAAACTCTTATTCTAAGTGTTTTATTAAACTGAAGCAAAGTCTGATTTTGAATATGTAGAATACTGTTTTATTCTTTATTTTAAACCTTCCTTACATGTTTAAAAATATACATGGGTTCAGAACAACCTCAATAAAATGATGACATTGCTTTTACTAAAAGACCTCTGAAGTCAAACCACCAGTGTGCAAACATGGTTGGCTTCCAATTTGAAGAGTCATAGGCACATTTCACTAAATGCATTTCATAAAATAAAGAAATAAAAAATGCTGAGAAGAAAAATACTCAGTAGTTTGATATAAATTTTAAAATATCTGTCAGGCAGGAAACTTATGGTAAAAAAAGTAAGATTTAGATGTTTCAGCACTTACACCTGCTTCACTACTAATTTCCCAAATGCCGTTTTGCTACATCTAAACCCCTGACAATTTACTACACAATTCCATGTAGCACACTAAAAAATAAGTTAATTTAATCTCTGAATATGAAAACAGATCATTACAAAAGAAAATACTGACAGTTCTTACCTGTATTTGATAATTAAGTATATTTTATTCTCAGCATCACTAAGAATGCAGCTTGGTCTAATAGAAATATCTAAATAACAACTACACAAAAGTATTTTTCTCTTAAAAGAAGTTTTTGTATATTTTTGTCCAATGTTGATGACTTAAGCAACACTGATCTATATAGTGTGCTAAGAAGACATTAGGCACAGATCACATAATGTAATTTACATTTTCTTTGTAGTAAAAAATATAGTATGTGCAAATGCATTATCACACAAATAATTAGCAGACACAACAATAAGCTTTGTAAATCTAACACAAAAAGGTTAATATTTTACTCTTTAAAAAAAAAAAGGACACAAGTAGCTTTAAGAGCAATACCTCACTTCTGAGTGAGTACTCTGCATCTGCATTAGAATTATTTGTGAATTATCTTAAAGAAAAACAAAGCTTAGCTATAGCCCCTGCAAAAAACAAAAAGACACCACTTTGGGCACATGAACTAATTCAAAAGAAAACAAATAAAAAGGTTTCCCAAAGCCATTAAAAATACTTAACACAATATCTCAAACAACCTATAGAATGCTTTTTTGGAAGGAATAAATCATTCAACATTATGACTTTTATATAGCAGATTCTTTCATTAGCTAAGACACTTCTGGATTAAGGTACCAAAGGATGCAGATCAAGAAAAATGGAGGAAAAAAAATAGGCTGTTAGGAAGGAGGAGGGAGCATAATTTTACCCAGAAGTAACAAAAATACTGTTTCTTTTTGTTCATAGCAGAAATTTTGTGCTACGGATATTATAAAAACACAAGCAAAATGGTTGTGTGGCAGGTAATAAAATACAATGCTTACTATGCATCCTCCATGGAGAGACTGTTTAGGGATTGTAGATAAGTGAGTTTAAACAAGTACACTTTGATGCAAAAAATTATACTTTACCACATATATAATATGTAGCATTTTTCTGTAAAGGGCAATTTATGTAAATAATTTCCACAAACACAGAGTGAGAGAGACAGAGACAGACAGAATGAGAGAGACAGAGACAGAGGACAGAGTCCAGTCAGAGAGAGAGACAGACGCCAGGGGCTTTGCTCATGCCCTGTGGAAGATCTGAGGTACTTTTCCATCCTCAGTGCTTGATTTTGCCTATTACTGCACATTCATACTCACACACTACAATTATCTCACGAGATTACCCTCTATACATCCTTTTCTTCAGGATTTTTTTTTTCCATGAAAAAAACACCTTTAGTCCCTTCCTCTCATAGTCAACTATTCAAGTAAATATTTCTCTAGTGGCAAATTTCCAGATGAAGCAAGAATACAATCCCAAACCACTGTCAGATTACATTTGATTTACTGTGTAGTTTTCTTCAAATAGAGCAGGAATTAGCCCGTTTCCTAGGTTGGGGGTCTCGTGCTTCCTGATCCTTCACACACATACAAGACGTGCACATTGTCTCGGACAGTCTTCGGAGGCCTAGCCGGAAAACACTGTTGGAGAGGCTGTATATTACACAGTTACAAAAACTATTACTTATAGCAAGCCAGGTTGTTAGGAAGGACAGTGTTGGATTGTCCAAGACCCGGGAGCTTTCTAGAAGAAAGTATATGATATACGGGAGCCAGAGCACGTAAAACACACTGGTTATCCGAAACAAAACCATGGCGTAGCGACGGTCAGGGCTATGCCCAGTCTCTCCAGAGGCAGCGACTTCGTGGCTAGGGAATCGGGCCCTCCGGTCATTTATCTCTTTGGTGTGCTGCCGGCAAATTGTGAAAATGTGGAAGTAAGTGAAGCAGACAACAAAGGCAGCAGGAGCATAAAGTAAACAAACAATAAAGCCAGTAAAATAGGCACTGGTGAGCCAAGAGGTGGCACACCATTCAAAAATGTCACCGTGGTAACCAGGTTTCCCCCAGCCAAAAAAGGAAGGCAAGAAAATTAGGCAAGAGTAGATCCAGATTAAAACAATGCAAATTCTCAGGCGACAAGGGGTGACCAGTTGATTGTAGGAAAGAGGCTTGGTAATTGCAAGATAGCGATCCACACTTATGCAAGCAAGACATGCCATAGAAACACTTTTTAGAACTGAGATGATATATCCAAAAACCTGGCAAGTCAGTGACTCGTGGATACCTGTGGAGTAGTGGAGAAGTGAGAGAGTAGGAACCAAGCAGCTAACTCCAACGAAAAGATCAGCATATGCCATTGTCTGAATGAAATAGCTGGTCGTATAATGGTGTAAGAGTGGAGCACAGTGAAAGACAAAGATGACCGTTAAATTCCCAGCAATGATTAGAAATGTCAGCAAGACAATAACAACTGTCTCGAAGATGCAGACATCCACCGCACTGTAGTGGCCAAATCCAAGTGGGCAAGAGTGACGTTCGGACACATTCAAAATGCCACTGCTCATGTTCAGGATCCTCCATTCAGTCCATCTGGATTCATTCATGGCTTGGAATTAAAAGAACCTGCAGCTTTGGCTACAGCAAGCAGGTGCCCTGCCTAGCATCTGCTAAACTCTGCCCATGAGTGTCTCAGAATCAGCTTCAGTAGACAGTGGCAGCGCTTCTGTCACAGCTGAGCATCCCAGGGAGTACTCAAGTCTCTTCATCAGCCTCAGTGCAGCAGTAACACACCTCAGCTTTGGGAGGGGGGAGGAAGGGGGATAAGCTAGAAAGGAGGTGAAAAAAAGGTCACCGATTAGCTTCCTCCGGTGCTTTCAAACAACTTTTTGCAGACACAAGGCACTTCTAGAGAAAACGGACTTTTTAATAATACCTTGCACTATGAAAAATTAAATCTGTAAAAGAAAAAAAAGCAATTGCCAAAGGAAGAAAAGCTCTTGTGGGCTGTTTGTTCTCCTCAGAAAGGTAGTTTCTTAGGGATCAACTCGAAAGAGTGAGAAAAAAACCTTAAATAGGCTCAGGCTTCCTGTTTCATCTGTCAGGAGAAATGGATTCATATTTTAGAATTTAAATAATTAAGATCTCAGATTTGGTTGGAAAGCTAAGAAAAAGTTCATTGTGGCAAAGAGTGTCTTTGGCTCAGTTCAGGGTTTGATGCTGGTGGGTCAACTTTATGATCCATTTCTCTCTCTTTTCTCTCAAAAGCTAAGAACCCCCTTCTCCAACAAGATTAATTCTAAAAGACTCATCTCTACTGGGGCACAAAGGAGCAGAACAGCGGTAATGGACTCCAGATTGCCCTGTAACTCTCATAAGAGAAAAAAAGCATACTTCCAGTAGAGAAGATAATACACAATGGGTCAACACTGACAAAATATGAAAAACCTCTGAAGTTTTAATTCTGCATGCATTTTTTAAGCATTCAGATGAAAAGCGTTTTAGTCCATTACAGTTACTGGTGCTACCACCAGCATCGTAATTTATACTCCTTCCTTTTCAAAAGGAAAATAAAATCATTTTTGTTATTAATTTCAGCATCAATAACTGAAAACAACCTTCATTATCTGATACACCACCTTCCTTATAATGGAGCATGATCATAAAATATACAGCTCAAAGTTATTTCTCACCTTTGCAACCACACCTATATCTCACAAATATATGTAAATATATATGAAATTTAGACAAAAGAAACTTTCCTATATGCTCTGAGCTTCTGACTAGAAATGCTGCCATTATTTATTACTTAGGTATTTCTAGTAGGCTTTCTAATCTATATTGCTATATCTTTTCTGTTTTCATTAAATGATTAACACATTAAATCATTACTTCAACTAAACCTTTTCAAAGTGGAAAATTACCTTGTTTGTTATATTTGCAGTTATATAGCAGCCATATGTTAAGAAAATGCCTCTTCTAGTTCTGTATTCTATTTTGAGCAAGTGCTCAATTAATACAGGGGCCATTAGATAGGTTATAAGATGTTCTTGTTTTAAAATACTTCTAAAGCATCAAGATGAGTTTAAATCCTAGAGTTTGAAATACTGAAAGACTGGCAGGATAGAATCCATCCAAAATGCTTCCAAGGTCATTCTGATATGAGGTTAACATTTGTCAAAAGTCTTTTTTAAAGTACAGGCATTTCAGAGAGTCTCTTGTCAGTCTTTGCTGTCATACCTTTTGAAGAAAGAACATGCATTAGAAATAGAAACATTTCCTTCAGGAACAATGCAGGAGCTTAACAGAAAGCATTCTTCTTAAAGTTATTTTCTTGTGCACCACCAAGTCATTCAGGGAAGTCCTTCTTCTTTTATAATAATAGCCACAGGATATTCCTCCTTGCACATTCCTAGTTTCACTTATCACAAAATAGTTCTTGTTACAGGAATAAAACAATGCTTCTCACCTACATTCACTCTTATCAGCTGCTAGGCTAGGCTGCTTGATTCAGAAGTCCGATTTACTGTGATGCAGTTACCGAGATGCTGTCGGTGTGTTCTTCACAATCTCTCAGTATCACTGCCTCCACCTGAGCCGAAGCCCTGCTCCTCCTCCTCATCCTGAGCTGATGCAGAAGAACTCACCATCAGAAAGGTGACTCGGTCCTCCTGCCCCAATCAACAGCACAGCCAATGGCTACTGCAGCTGAAACTGTCACTAGGTAACAGTTGCCAGGCACATGCAGGCTTATAGACTTACTCGGCAAGCTCCGATCATGATTGACAAAAGAACACAATGGAACTGACCGATCCTTATAACATATTAATGACATGTATGAATTTCTAGAGGTATTTTCCTTATAGCATGTGTAAAGATTATTTCCTATGAGCAGGACAGAAAAAAAAAAAACCCTGAGATACACCTTTAAACCCTGTAGAGAAACTACCACAAGGTACTAGGACACTAAAAAGTCAGCAGTAATCTAATGCTCATTGGCAGAAAAAACCTATTAATTATTAAAAATCATCTAAGTCTTCATGAACTCAAGTGATAGAGCTACTATTTTTACTCTTTAAAATATATTATATTTTGATTAATAGAAGTTATTTTGTAATCTCTCCAATCCCTGCCACACCCACACTAAATTGCTGAATCTGATGTATTTAACTGTACAAACAAAGCATTGGAACTAACACCTCTCTACTAAAATCTACTTGCTAGAATATTTAAGGTCAAATAAGACCTCAGAAGAGAAGACATTAGAAATAAATAGAATGACTGCTTAGTTCACTTTTTATCCTAATAGAAAAAGAGTCAAAGAGTCAAAGAACTTTGTCATACAGTGCTTGAGCTACTCATACCCAAGTCAGAAGAAAGTAATTAAGTTCATTTATATAATGGAGATTAAAAATATTTCCATTTATTTTGACTTACTGTAGACAAACATTCACTATTTTAAAACTATTTCTTATGGGGTCAGCAATTTTCTTAAAAGTGACTTAGAATTACTTTACACATTATTTCAGAATTGAATCAGGAAATTTGAGATGAAAATGGATAACCAACACTTAGAGCACATTCTACGTGCCAAGCATTATGCTATATGCTTTACATTTTTGTCTCAATAAAAATATTAAATCTCTATGAAGTAGATACCCATCATTATCATTTTCCAAAGGAAGAAAGTGGGTACCTAGAGAAGGTAAGTATAACTTGCTCACTATTACAGAGCCATGAAACTAGGAATGAAACAGATCAAAATTGTCATTCTTAACACCATTTTGATGAACCCCTCCCTCATTCCCTCTCTTTTCCACTAGAGCAGCTTGTCAGGAAATGTCTAAGAAGAATTATTTTGGATTTCAAAAAATGATCTCTAAATAATAGAAGATCTATGCTTTCCTCCATGTTGAACTGCCTTTCAGGAAAATCATATTACTGTTAAAATCTTCAGGGAGTTAGGTGGAATATAGAATGGAAGCACATTGCTCATTACCAGAAAAATGTATGAAATAAGTTAGAATAACAATCTTAGAATGAGTACCATATTGAGATTTGAAAGTAAATATTTAAATTTAATATAAAAAGGCTAGAAAGTCCTATTTTACAGGGAAGCATTTTGACTTTTAGGAAAAGCATGGAAATCAAACAAGATTCTATTTAACTAAAACTCTCTTTCACAATAATAATAAATATTCAAAATAAAAATTACAGGTGATAAATATTCATGAATGTAGACAGTTAAATACGAAGCTTTACTATAAAACCACTGAAAAATAAAATGCTATTAATAATTAAAGCTACCTCATCACCAAAATCCAAAAAAAAAATCCTTCTAAAAGTATAGACTGTGCATTATTTTTCAAGTTTTGAATCATAATATTTTTTAAATCAGAGAAATGGCAAAAAATATCATTTAGGGAAATTCAAATACTAGATCACTTTAGTTTGACACATTTATTTCCAACAAATAATCACTGGTAGGGATTTGAGTCTAAGAATACTGTAAATAATCCCTAGTTGTACATGCTGCCAAAGGTATATGATAATATGAGAGGGAGAGTTTAAGTAAATTTTTTTTAAATTAATTTATTTATTTATATTTTTTATTTTTGGCTGTGTTGGGTCTTCGCTTCTGTGTGAGGGCTTTCTCTAGTTGTGGCAAGTGGGGGCCACTCTTCATCGCGGTGCGCGGGCCTCTCACTATCGCGGCCTCTCTTGTTGCGGAGCACAGGCTCCAGACGCGCAGGCTCAGTCAGTAGTTGTGGCTCACGGGCCCAGTCGCTCCGCGGCATGTGGGATCTTCCCAGACCAGGGCTCGAACCCGTGTCCCCTGCATTGGCAGGCGGATTCTCAACCACTGCGTCACCAGGGAAGCCCTGAGAGGGAGAGTTTAAGCAATAGCTTTGACCCACCAAGCTTCCTTCTTTTCTTCTACCAACTTCAAAAAAACAGCTTCAGGAGTTCAAACAAGATAATTTTCTTCTTTTCTGAGACTGACTCTTTTTACTAGCCCCTCACTTTTCTTCCTTTCCATCCTTTTTTCTGATCTGATTATAATAGAAACTAATTTATAATGTGAAGTTCTAATAACAAGAGCATTAATATCATATTTACACAGCTCATTACATAAAGCACTCTTTGTTTTTATATTATGCATAATTCTCTTCATTTTAGGGGTCATTAGGTGTTTTATTATTGTCATTCTTATTAGTCATTATCAACCACCCCCTCTCCTTTCAACTGATGAACACTAGCTGTGAAATATCTAAGAGGAACCATTATTTGGAATTACTTCAGAATTACTTCTAATAGCTAAAACTGTATAACTTCTTGAGATGATACATCACAGATGTTTAATTTTTCATTTATACCTTAAATATGTTTTATATGTCCTTTTATATGTATCAATATTTCATTATTAGACATCTAAGCAACTCAAGCAACTACTCAATAGGATCTAAACAGCAAAGCAAGAGAGGATCATTAGCCACCAACAGTAAATAGGATAAACAGTAGGCAATGATTATCAAGGAGAAATGAGCAACCAATATTGTAAAAAACAAATATAGGGTAAAGTAAAAGGTTTTTTAAAGGTACAAAAAGGTGTATGGATTCAGAATTTATTTCTTCAACTATTCCTCCCATCTGTTAACTTTTCTCCACCTCCCCTACCCTAAACAAACTAGCATCATCTTGTGTGTGAACCACTATAGTGGCTTCCAATCTGGTCTTCCTGAGTGGTCTGTGGCCTCTCTTCAATCCATTATGTGCAAAACAGGCAGAATAACCTTTCCAAAATGCAAATGAGATATCACTCTCATTTAAAATACTTCAGTGGTTTTACACTGCCCTTAGGATAAAATACTAACAGGTCCTATAAAATCTGGTCTCCTTATATCTATTCAATCTAACTTCTCTTCTACATTATTTAGGATTAGCTAAACTGGCTCTACCTCCCTCCACTCCACCCTTCCCCCGTCCCACACATATGTGCTATGCTCCTTACTGCTTCAGGGTATTTGAACCTGCTGCTTAATATGCCATCACATTTCTTTTAGTTAATTCAGATACAATCTTCAGGCTTCAGTTCAAATACCACTTCCTCAGAGGAACCGTCCTTGAATTCCCAGATTAGACCAGATTCCACACGTACCATAGTTTATAGTATATTTTCGTTCAGTTTTGTCTTCCTGACCAGATTGCAAGCTCCATGAGGGGAAGAACATCTGTTTTGTTCCTCATTATATCTCAGTGCCTACACTACAGTATTGGGCAAAGAATAGGAGTTGAACAAATAAGTGTTTAGCATAATGTTAATATAAAGCATATCAAATAGCTTGACGAGTCTACAAAAAGACAGAAAAACACTAATAACCAGTTCTGTGAAGGTCGAATATGCAAAGTTCCTTGCAATCCCTTGTATGACATACAAGATTCACAAGAAAGCTACAAAATATATGACCAGATTGCAGGGGGAAAATAATTAGCCTCCTAATATATTCAAAGTAAGGGCAATATTATTCATCTATACCTCTACCTAAACCCAATTCAATATGAATATTTGACTACTGATTTGAAAAATCATATCTAGCAAGAGATAATGATTATTTACCTATCATTTTAAGAATGTCAAATGCTGCAAAATGCAGTATCAATGTATTTTAAATGTACTATCAAATGTAGTATTAAAGCAACTTGGTCTAAGTGCTAAGGAAAAAATAAACTCTCTAAAGTGGGACATGTTAGAATCCACTGATTTCATGACCCCTCAAGAGCAGAAAACAAGTTTGTAAGTTAACTTCATTTTATTATGAGGCAAGTTATTAACAATTAAAAATATTTAACAAATGTTAAGTTAATGGCACTACAGAAGAAAACTTCCTCAGCCTGACAAAGACACTATATGGGAAAGCCTACAGCTAACATGACATTTAATGGTGAAAGAGTAAATGCTTTCTCTTTAAAACTGGAAACAAGGCAAAGATGTCTGCTCGCACCACTTCTATGCACAATGTTCTGGAGGTCCCAACCAGTATAATAAGCAAGATAAAGAAATAGTTAAGCAATACAAGAAAAGGAAGACATGATTGTATACATAAGAAATACGCCCCCCCAAAACCTACCCAAAATCCCATTAGAACTAATGCGTAAATTTTGTCATAATACAAGGTTAGTATACAAAAATCACTGCATTTCTATATACTTGCAACAAACAATAGTAAATGAAATTTTTAAACAATAAACTATTTACAACAGCCTCAAAACACAGAAAATATGAATAAATTTAACAAAAGACATGTAAGACCTCTATCCTAAAAACTATAAAATGTCATTGAGAAAAATTAAAAGGTCCTAAGTAAATGGAGAGATATGTCATCTTTATGGATTAGAAGACTCAATATTGTTATGAATATTTGTTTTTCTCAAATTGATCTACAGATTTATTGCTATTCCAATTAAAATCCAAGTAGGCTTTTGGTAGAACTAAGAAGTTGATTCTAAAATTTACATATAAACACAAAGGACCTACGATAGCTAAAACAATCTTGGGAAAGGATTAGAAAAAATTTGGAGGACTGGTACAACCTGATTTCAAGACTTACTATAAAGCCACAATAATCAAGAATGGCATAAGGACAGGCAAACAGATGACTTAAAAGAATAGAGAGTCCAAAAATAAACCCATAATTGCCAATTGAATTTCAACAGACTCTAAAACAAGTCAAGGTGAAAAGAAAAGTTTTTCAGTTAAGGGTCCTAGAAAATTTTGAATATCTGGAGGAAGATAAACTTAGACCCCTTTCTCATACCATACACAAAAAATTATTTGAAATGATCACAGATCTAAACATAAAAAATAAATTATACTTAAAATTAAAATTCTGCTTTTCAAAAGATGTCATTAAGAAAATCAGTAAGCAAGTCAAAAGACTGAGAGAAAATACTAGTAGAACATATATCCTACAAAGAACTTGTATCCAAAATACATAACTGACTCCTACAATTTGTTAATAAAAATACAAATAACTCAATCAAAATGAAAAAATACAGACATAGACACTTCACAAAGGAAGATATACAGATGGCCATTCAAGAAAATGAAAAAGTGCTCAGCATCAATAGTCATCAAGAAAAGACCAAGTAAAATCACAATGAGATACCACTATATACCCATTTGAATGGATACAATTAAGCCACTGATAAACACTAAATGTTGGTCAGGATGTAGAACAACTGAAACTCTCATAAATTGCTAGTGGTAATGTAAAATGGCCCAACTTGGAAATTTTTGAAATAGTTTGGGAGTTGCTTATAACATTAAACAAATCTGCCCTATGACCCATCAATCCCATCCAATAGAAACAGAAACATATATCCGTAAAAGACTTGTATAAAAATGTACATAGCAGCTTTATTTTTAATAGCCCAAACCTAGAAACAACCCATACATCCATCAACAGGGGAATGGATAAACGGGAATGTGATATGTCCATACAATGAAGTTCTGGAACAGGCAAAACTAATTTTTGATGAAAGAAGTCAGAACATACTTGCTTCAGGGGTGTGTGTGTGTGTGTGTGTCTGTGTATGCGTGTGTGTTTACTGGCAAGAGGTATAAGGAAACTTTCAGGGACAATGGAAAGATTTTCTATCTTAATAGCTGTGGGCTATATGCATGCATATGTGTTGAACTCACCAAAATGTTCACACTTAAGATCTGTGCATTTCACCCATATGTAAGTGATAGCTGAAGAGAATGATAAAGATGATTGCATTTGCTTTTTTCAAGTGCCCCCATTTCAGTGCAATGCCATCAAATTAGAGACCTAAATTACTTGAGTGCATTTTAAGGCATTGCCAGGAAATCATAAATATTGATGTTGAAAAAGAAAAATATCAGAATCCTCAGAAGCAAAGTCCCATCAAGAATAAGGGCTACAGAAATGTCTAAAAGAACAGATACTGCTGGACAGAATAAGTACATTTAGCCCGTGTCTACTTTCACAGTCTCTCAATCATTATACCTGACTCATGGCTCACTGTTTGTACTCACAGACACAACAGCCCAGATGCAAGTGAGACACTGAGTGAGAAAGACTTTTTATTAAATGCCAGTTATACAACACTCTGAGACTGCCTTAGCTAGCTGGGACCTAAGACAACTGTCTGAGAAAGCAAAACCTTTGAGAGAATCCATTATTTTTAGTCAATCACAAAGGAAAATGGACAAAGGAAATACTAACTTATGGGGATGTTTAACTCTTAGTGGGGGAAACCCTCAAATATAAAATATATACTTAAAATCAAATTAATTGGTCAAAAACAGTATGCAGAACAATAAAATAAAACTATGCACTGTAGGATCTTTCCTTCCATTTTCCCCAAGTTATGTTATTACCTTTAATAAACATTTATTTAGTTTGAAGACTAGGAAAGACTGTGACTTAGAGAAGAAAATGTAGGCTTTAGAATGAGCCAGATTTGGGTTGGCACTGGCTGTAGCACTTATTAACTGTGAGGCCTTGGGTACATCATTCTCTCCACATGTCTCAGTTTCCATCTGTAAAATTGAGATAATAATACTTAACTTTTAAAGTTGGTTATGAAAATTAGTAATTAAAAATAAACCAGAAAAAGCATATAGCAGTTGTTCACTCAAAGCTCACTGATAATGAAGTTAAACATATTCTTTACTATCAACAGGCTTTTTGTTTAGTCATTTCTCCTTAAGAAACCACACCCACAGTAACCTGTTGAGATTAGGAAATTTAATACAATACTTTCACTTTTCTCTTGAGTTGCCAACTCCCTCAACATTCCTTTTAAAAAGTACATTCTTAAAAGAAACACATTATCTGAACCTGACCACACGTCTTATGAAATTTATGTGATTAGCAACACAGTAATATAAGAATTACCAAACCTTGGTCCATAAAAATCTCAGTTACATGGATCCTGCAATTCCCAGATAATTGAAGGTTTCTCTTTTTTAATTTTTTAAATTTTGTTTTACTTTATCCAATTTTACATTTAAATCTTTATAAGATGTATCATCCACTCCTCTGCCTTCTTAAATTGAGAATTCTGAACATAATTTAATGTTTGCCTGGTAGGCTGGGATCATCACTGTTAATGTCAGTTAGAATACTATCTTATAACACAATCATACCTTGGATTCAATATATATGTATACTGAATCAAGAGAGACTTTAATTTCTACAAGTAACTAGGTACCTAGATAAGAATATATAGCTCCCTATATTTTCTGACTCTATTTGCATAGAAAGGAATACATAGCTCCCTATATTTTTGACTCTATATAAATATAGCAGTACTCTTCATTCCTCTTCTAATTTGCTATCTTTAATTTTCTAGAGGATTAAAAATCAGAAACTAAGCTTATAAGAATTTTTTATCCAAGAGTAAACAGAAGTACTGCTCTATGAGTAAAGTGTCATAGCTCAGGTCTGAACTGTCAGTTATTTCTAGGTAAGTGAAGTGGTAACTATTTTAGTAAGGCAATAGACATAATAAATACACTTAAAAATAACACAGGAAAAAAGGAAATTCCAAGCTTTCTTACATCTTTCATGTAAGAGCTATCAATCATTCATGTTCTTTTCTTACTTTATACAACAACAAATCTGGAAATTAAATTGCTTAAGAAGATTTTTATATCAATGAAATCCCATCAAGTATTAATATTATCTCACAGAATGGGTTGAATACAGTTACCTCCCTTTAATTTTTATACAATAAAAACATAGAGGGAAAAGTTAAACCTTAAAACTTTTCCTGGGAAAGTCTGTTAAAATTATATGAAAACAGAACAGCACAAGTACATTTTAAATAATGGGTTCACATTATAGGAAAGAAATGTTGATTCAAATTCATTTTTAATTGAAAGAGATTTTTCCCTTATAAAAGAAAATTGCTATTTTTTTAAGATATCTTATTGTTATGGCAACTGAAGTGCTAAAAATAATAAAGAAATATCAAAGTTGTTATAGCAACTGGAATTTTAAAAAGCCATGAAGTGTAAAATAATCAAACCTTTACTTGGCTTGAAATGCAACATCTATGACTCAGTTTTCGAAAGAAAATTTGAAGTACTCATGCTCTTGTCTTTACAAGTTGTCTCTGGAGTCCAAATTAAAAAACAATAAATGCATGTTGAATTAAACTCAACTATTCAGAGTTGGCACAAAATCTGGATTTTCTGATTTTCTAACTTGCTTCTTACCTCCAGTCTTCACTGCTTTGCTCTAGAAAACACTAAAAGTGGGGGGAAAATTTATTCACTGCCAAAGTGCTTTGCCCAGATTCATCCAATTAGAGTTCAATTAATTTAAAAATTTATTGAAGTCCTACTGCATGCTAGGTATTGTGCAAGGTTCTGGGAATTTTTTTTCCACAGAGTTCACAGTCTAGTAGAGAAGAACTAAAACAGGTCACCATCACTGAAATGTAAAGTGCAATGAAGGAATATAATGAGATTATCAAGGAAAAATTCATAAAGGTCCTTCCTATAAGCAGTGGTAAGATCTTTGAAGGATTTAAACCATGAGGTAACATAAATTTATTGTTTTCTCAGAGATGCCCAGATTAAGAAATTAAAACTTCAGATATACGTGCTTTACATTAGAAAATCAAGATAAGTCTTCACTTTCACAGTTTCATTTGTTCCTTTCTAATAACTAACGACCAAGATTCAGGTAACAAATGTAGTAACATATGGTGCTAACATAGCACATCTCTCCAGCATTTATGGACTGAAGAGAACTGGCCGGGAATAGACTCCGTGATACCCCTGTTTTATTTGTATCCATCTGCTTTTCAGCACTTGCCCGCTAAAACCATCGGCTTATTTTTAAACTAGCAGTGATTTATCTTGTGAGCTAGTGACAACGACTTGAGAAGTTCAGACTGGACTCAGTGGGAAAGAGGGCCATCATTTGCCTTAGACCTAGAAAGGGAGAGTTGGTGTACCTGTTGGTTAGTAAAGCCTCCTGTTACATATGATATATATAGTCTGATAACTCTATAGAAAGAGAATGATTACAAAAGCACAAACTCTTCCCTTACCTACCTTACCCAGTAAAGAAAATGACTACTGATGACCACTACTGTTTTGATCCTGAAGCCAATACAATTCTATTGCTTTTTATTAAAAATAAATGTTATGATCCTTTACATGAATGATCTGTAATATCTTGCTTTATTCTTAATCCATGCTTATTAGCATTTTTTAATTTTCAATTTTTATTTCCACAACAATCTAAAAGCATTACTAGAAGTAGATTCTGATAATCTGACTGCTATCTCATAATGAAGTATTGTTATGCTAACAATGAGATAAATCAACCTCTGGTGTTTTTTTTTTCTTTTGTCATATATATATATATATATATATATATATGTTTATCATATATTTTTTCTTTTATCATATATTTCCTGTGCTATGCTATTTGAATAATATCAAAACCTTGAAGTCTTTTTTCTTTTTTTTTAAAAACAACATACACTATTTTTTTTTTTCAGCTGCGTTGGGTCTTCGTTGCTGCATGCAAGGTTTCTCTAGTTGCAGAGAGCGGGGTCTACTCTCGTCGCAGTGCGCGTGCTTCTCATTGTGGTGGCTTCTCTTGTTGCAGAGCATGGGCTCTAGGCATGCGGGCTTCAGTAGTTGTGGCACTCAGGCTCAGTAGTTGTAGCGCACTGGCTTAGTTGCTCCGCGGCATGTGGGATCTTCCCGGACCAGGGATCAAACCTATGTCCCCTGCATTGGCAGGCGGATTCTTAACCACTGCGCCACCAGGGAAGTCCCAAAACCTTGGAGTCTTAATATTCCGTTTTTTAGCAGTCTTGACAGGGAAAAGACATGTATTTGTGATAGAAAAGTTTTGGAAAATTTTAGGAAACCACTTATCTAACATTCCTAGTATGTCTTTATACTTGTAAATTTAATAGTCCTGTTTAAATGTTTTACATATGCAAGTATTACCAAATTTTTGTACCAAAAGATGGCTGCAGGAATGTGAAGGATTCTAGTTATAGTAATAGGTTAGAATGACATTTTCTTTAATAACTCCTTTTATAAATGTACCGCCCAAGCTGAATGTCATTATGGGACTATTTATAATTTAGACCTTTCTGTCAAGATGATTTTATGCCCTGACATGACACTGAGTAGGCTGGAAACAGCTGTATGCCCCAAAGGGAAATGAAATTATTGGTGTTATTCAAGAGCAAAGGTATTAAATACGAAAAATTTCTTAAAGAACTTCATGAGAATGATGGTGGCCAATAGACTGTAACATACAGTAAAATTATGCCTTTTGAGCAATAACAATTACAATAATAAGTGTTATTCCACCAATAAAGCTTCTTCCCTCTAAGTAGATGAAAGTTAATTATAAATATAACTCTAATCCTTTGAGCTTCCTAATAAACTAGATGTATGGCACTACTACAACTAAGGTTTTTGCACACAAAATGGGTGTTAGAAAAGTTTTGGAAATTTTCAGACAAACCATTTACCCAATATCCATGGAATGTCTTTACATTTATCAATTTTAACTTTGCATAAAATGAGTTTAACCAAAATGAACAGCATCAAGAGAAAAATGTCAATTACTAGGTAACATAAAGATTAACTGTATTTATGGAAAACATTGGCCTAAACCCCACCATTAATATAAGACAATAGACCGGACAATCAGACTAAGGGGTTTGTTTCTGTTTTGTTTTATTTACTTTTTTAATCTATTAAAATTAAAAATATTAAGCTATGTCTAATTTGCTCCTTATATTTGGGGGGCTTTACACAAGAATTCAAGTTTGTGGAGAATTCTGAATACAATAGTTAAAACTGCTCTTCATGTCTTAGCCAAACACTACTGGAAATGAGAGAAGAAAGCTCTGGCTCACTTATTCATTGCATGATATGGAGAAAGTCCCTTGACTTCTCCCAGTCCCAAATGCCTCGCCTCATTTATAAAATGAGATGCTTAACATATGAAGCATGCACTAGATCCTTTTTTAGAGTTCTTGAGAGCCCTGAAATTTTTGCATCCAAAACAGTGCCTATTAAGAACATAATAAATGTGGGCTCAAACACAAAGACTGCAGACATGAAAGTTACAGAAAACTACTAATAAAGAATAACATACTACAGTATCTGTTGGTTTTACAGGTCTAATCCTATTTACAGCAAATGCCATAACAAATTCCAATGAAAAAACTCAGCATGACAAAAAGATTCCCAGTGCTGTGGCTGATGATCTAAACATCTCAAATAATATTCCGCATGTAACAGTGTTCCTTACCAACTGAAACAGAAAAAAAGAAAAAGGGAAAAAAAGCTAGAAAGTCTATTATTTGCTTACACTGACCAACAAGGATGATCTAATCATTCTGTTCTAAATGTTAAATCATAATCCTATTGTTGGCTTATTTTAATTCCACAAAAGCTTGCATTCCATTGTATACTACAATTTTATAACAATAATAATGCCAATAAAGTGTTAATCATGGGCATAAATGGAACATAAAGGTGTACCATAACTGATGCTATATACAGGTCAATAAAATGCAATAAAGGCTGGAATTTATTCCTCTTTTTATTTCATATTAGCAATAAGACACTTCAGAAAGAATGGGATTTCAAGGAGATTACTATATTGAATGTGGCTTAAATTACTCAGCACCTTTTTCCAGCAATTTTGATTTAAAATACAGTTATTATTTGTTTATTTAAAATATGGTTGAGTACACATGACTAAATGCCTTACATTAAAGTCTGAAAAATATATGATAAAACATTTCTAAAAGTCAATAAAATGTGTATTTTACCACTATCAAAAAGCATTTAATAACTAAAGAAATACAGAAATGACATGGACTTGAGGAAATAAATGAAGGTTAAATCTGCAGTTTACTAATTTAAAATGCCAAGTTGAGAACGGAAAAGTAGCAGAAGTTAAACTAGGAGCCAGTATCTCTACTTACTCTAAGGGCATGAAGTCTGAGAGTAAGACACATAAAGGTTATTACTTTCACACCATAAGCACATCTTGTTCAAGGCCAATACTACTGAACACAGCAATTTTACAACCTTTCTTTGGTAGTGGGTCAGAAAGAAAAAAGATATATCTTACATTGTAGGTAGGCCATAAAAACGTAGACACACATTTTTCTTCATTCATCATTCAGTAAACTTCTTGAAAGACTACTATATACCATGCTTTCTTTTTGAAATCCTTTGGTTTTGGTCAAACAATCTTTTCTTATAAACTGAAGTGACTTTTCCTTTAGGAACAAGGATGCTTACTTCTCAGATCATTTGCCTTTGGCCTACATGTCCCCAAATAATTTTTTTCCTATTTCTGAAAAGAGAGAAAGTCGAGTTCTAAACAGATGTCATATATAAGTCAAAAGTAAAATGAACACTTAGTCTGCCTTCTGTACTTAAATTACCTACAGAAGTTCTTCCAAAATTAGATTTGAGGGCTTGGCAGAATATAGAATATAGCTTTTACAGAAATGTCCTCTATACTAAGAAGGGAAAGAGGGAGGAAAGAAAGGAAGGAGGGAGGAGGGAAAAGAGGAAAGAAAGGCGCAAACAAAAAAGAAATGTTCAAAAGACTTCCAAAAAAGGAATTTTAGGAAAATTATTAAACATAAATATTTATAATGCATTTTCATCCCAAAGCATATTACTTAGCATTTAAATAGCCCCTCTGGCCCAGAAGTCTTTTAAATTTTTTTATTAGTTGACTCAAAATTCAAAGTACAGGTACATAGCATTTTGGAAATACTATGCGGTTCATTTTGAGATAAAGAAAAAGCAGTTTTACTCAGAGTACATTTTCCAGAAGAGAATGAAGAAAAGTCCAAAAGGCATCAGGAGACAGGGCCAAAATATTTATCTGTATTCATTACCTGTCAATTCAATAAAGTGTTAAGTGCTTCCCACAATGTCAGGTGCAGTCTAAAGATACTATGGAAAAATGTTGGTGAGATAAGGGTATATTCTATACTGGCACAGTTACCTAAAAGCAAAAGAAGATAGTGTGGTATAGAAGAATGGACCCAGAACTTAGTGTTGGAGATCTAGGCTATAGCTTCAGATGTTATAATTATCACTATGTACTACGTATCCCATACAAATAAGTTCTTGTATCTTTGATTTCTCATCTGAAAATAGGGTAATACACCAACTGTTTTGTGTAACCATCTTATCTCAGATGGTTACTTGCAATATTAATTGACAAAATATTTATAAAACATTTTGAGAAAAATATAAAGTATGTTAAAAGTGTCATTATTTTTACTAATAATACTTAAAGGAAAATATTTTAAAGCAGATTATGTTAAAGAAGAATGGACCTGACCAACATAAGACTATTTCATATAACTTCCACTGGGCCTCTATTTCCACATCAATAAAGGGGGTAGAATTATTACTGGCCTAACTCAGTATTATATGAGGCTTTCATAAGGATAAAACTAGAAACTAGATATAAAAAATCTTATAAACTATGAAGGGCTATTTCTATGAACTTAATGTTTATGTCCCAACAAAATTCATATCTTGAAATTTGAATTTTAAAATATTAGGAAATGGGGTCTTTCGGAAGTGATTATAAATGCAGTCCAAGAAAGTGTGCCCCTTCCACCATGAGAAGACAAAGCAAGAAGGTACTGTCTATGAACCAGGAAGTGGGCCTTCATCAGACACTGAATCTGCCAATGCCATGATCTTGGAATTCCTAGCCTCCAAAACTGTGAGAAGTAAATTTCTGTTGTTTGTAAGCCACCTACTTTATGGTATTTTGTTATAATAGCCCAAATGGACTAAGACAGCTATGAAATAAATACTATGAATTTAAGTTTCTATTCCTACAACTTTTTTTGAAGTTGTTCAAATGTTAAAAAAAAAATTACTTAAATCTTGATGATCCTTATTAATCAGGCACAGGAAGCCTAGACATAAGGCGATTCTTACCCAATAGGCAGAGAAGAGACTCTCCTTTGTTACATTTACAAGTCTCCAAACTGAAAGAAACCACAGAAAGCTCTTTTTTCCTTATGAAAAGTAATCTAAAGCATGTGCTCTTAAACCAGGCATCTCTACTGTTTATTATAACTTTGGGCAAGTTATATAAAATCTTTCTGTTTCAATAGCAACCTCATAGGGTAAGATTAAATGAGTTAATGCATTCAATAGTAAATACTCAAAATTATTAACTATCATTATTATATATCATTAATATTTATATTTAAATATAATTTAATACTATAATTATAAAAATTATAAAATTTCTACCTTCTTAGCACCATATGCTAATAAGCCTCAGAAGAATCACTCTTGCTTCCCTTCAAAAGTACTAAAGCTTGATACATACAGCAGCTATACTTCTGGTATGACAGGGTAAGCCTTAGCAGACCAAGTATAAGCTCTAGACTAAATACAAAAAAACAACTCACTGAGGACTCTAGAGAGAGAAAAAGAGCAGGCATACTTTGGAGAGGCAGTCAAAACTTGGAGAAAGGGCTTCCCTGGTGGCGCAGTGGTTGAGAATCTGCCTGCCAATGCAGGGGACACGGGTTCGAGCCCTGGTCTGGGAAGATCCCACATGCCACGGAGCAACTGGGCCCGTGAGCCACAACTACTGAGCCTGCGCGTCTGGAGCCTGTGCTCCGCAACAAGAGAGGCCGCGATAGTGAGAGGCCTGCGCACCGCGATGAAGAGTGGCCCCCGCTCGCCGCAACTAAAGAAAGCCCTCGCACATAAACGAAGACCCAACACAGCCAAAAATAAATAAATAAATAAATAAATTTATTAAAAAAAAAAAAAAAAACTTGGAGAAAGGAAATAGCTGAGTTCACATTTTTGCAGCTTTGGCCTGAGGGCAGGTCACATTGACAGTGTGATGCAGGGTGGCTGAAGTTCCAAAAGAAAGCCCACTACTGTGTCTTTTTTGACTGAGGAACCAGGGACAATACCCAGGGTAATTACAACTGCCACAGTGAGGAGGGAAATAATGGGGAAACAGAGCTAGAAAATGAGAACTCTAAATTCTGTGTATAATATCTGCCCAAGTCTCTGGTAACCCCCAAATCAAGCACACATATGACAGACTACAAACTGGTAGGCTCAAGATAAATGGACTGAACTGAGAATTGGGCTGCTGACCACCACAGGCAAGACAGTGTTTATAGTTTAAGTAAAACAAAATTAAACACTTGCTAAAACAAAAAATCAATACTCTCATAACATTCACACTTTCCAGAAGAGAATTCCAAAATTATTTGACAAACAAATACCAGGAAACTGTAACCCATTTGCAAAGGAAAAGGCAATCAAAAGAAGCCAACTTTAAGATGATCCAAATGTTGAAATTATCAGACAAGGACTTTTAAGAGGCTATTATACATGTATAAATAATGCAAAATAAGTAAATGGCTTCACTTCCTGAATGCTTTTATTCATAGAAACTGTTGCCTATATGAAATAGTTATTTTGTTTATATCACAAGGTGATACTGGGCCTCATTCATGCATGAGATTTTGTGAATAAATTCTGTTACCTCATAAAAAAAATAAAAATAACATTTTAAAATGTATTCTGTGAATAAGCATGGGCTGTATGTGGAGCTATCAGCAAAGTAGCCCCAGCATTAGTTAAAAATATGTTCAGAAAATTAAATTATTTTTAAAAAGTCAAAAACATTTCTATATAACAATTATACCCTGATTAAATATGTTATTATGCTTTCTTCTCTTCACTCCAGTGTCATCATCACCTCATTTTTAGTCTGTTTTATTAAACATATCTTTGCAGAGGAAAAAAAGAGGCTATTATAACTATGCTCAGTGATGGAAAGAAAATTATAGTTGCAATGACTAAAAAGAGAAGAAATTTCAATAGAGAAACTGAAATATAAAAAAGATCCAAATGAAAATTCTAGAATATAAACATGCAATGAAAATTCACTAGATGGACCAAGAATTGAGATAAAAAATAAAAGGTAAGTAAACTTGAAGAAAAATCAACAAAAGTTATCCTATCTAAAGAAGAAAAATAAACAACTGACAAAAAATAAAGAACTCCAGGGATGTGAGGGCACAATACCAATACTTAGAATTCCAGTAGTAGAGGAAAGAATTGGGGTGTAAGAGATATTTAAAAAAATAATGCCCCCAATTTTTCTTAATCTGGTGAAAGACGTAAATTTATAGATTTACGGCCCCAAGCAGGATTAACAATGAAGAAAACCATGCCTAGGCATATCATAGTCAAATTGTTGAAAACTAAAGTGAAAGAGAAAATCTTGAAAGCAGCCAAAGAAAGACAACGTATTACATACTGGAGATATGAAGGATGATTATATGAATGATGCAGGACCAGCTATATAATTTGTGAGTGTCAGTGCAAAATGAATATACAGAGCCCATTGTTCAAAACTATTAAGAATTTCAAGACAGCAACTGAAGAAACTGTAACCAATCACAGATCCTTTCTAAGTATGGGACTCTACGCACCCGCACAGGTCACATGCCCATGAAATCGACTCTGAAATGATCATTTACTTTCATCAGGAATTATGGAAGCCAAGGCAGTAAACAACATCCTTAAAATGCTGAAAGAAAAAACTGTCAACCCAATAGTCTACATCCAGGGAAAATACCCTTTAAGAATAAAGGTAAAATAAAGACATTTTCAGATAATAGAAAACTATGTTGTTACCAACAGACCTGCACCATAAGAAATGCTAAAGAAAGGCTCAAGGATAATGACAGCAGAGAGAAAACATGGATCTTCAGGAATGAATGAAGAACACTGAAAATAGTAATAAATATCTGGATTTTGTTCCTTATCCTAAATGCATCAATGAAAGTTTTTTAAAAAGCGTTTTCTGGCCATAATATGGAAAACAGGCTGTAGGGAAGGGGGCGGGGTATGAAAAAATGGAATTGGGAAGACCACTGAGAAAGTTACGGTTGTCGTCTTGGAAAAAGATGTACCTAGGGCTCTAGCAATAGCAAAGATGGAGAAAGCCCATGTTTGAATCCTAACTATGCTCTTTCCAACTATACTGGGCTACATTTCGACAGGAAAAAAAGTACAAAGTATTTTCTCAGTTTGAGATACTGGCAAAAGATAAAGCTTAGCTTAAGCTTCATTCTGTTCTGGAAGGGTCCCAGAAATATGTTCACATTATTATGTGCTTTGGTAAAATTTGCAAAAAAAAGATTATTTTCCTTAAAAAGCTTCCCCTGCTCCCCCCACAAAAAAATTATATATGCTTCAAGCCCAAAATCTGAATCCACATTGGCTACGCAGACAAAACTAAGTAGCATAAAAGGCAGAGATGAAAGGTATATTAGAAATGAAAATTAAAAGCTAGTTTATAAATCCTCTTGGGTATTTAGCATAATACCAAACATGTCTTGAACGAGTGTCATTTAAAAAGCACTCCCACAAATTAAATTAGTAACATTCAACCTAATGGTCTCTAAATCAATAATCTAGATTAATACGTAGTATGTTCAAGATTCATACAATTATATCTATGTCAGTGATCAAACATGTCATGAAGAATATCTAAACTCATTTTCTTCCTGGGAGTGATTTCTAAAAGGTAATATAAATAAAGAGGCTTTGGGGGTTAATGCATTTTATATGCGTCACTTCACTTCCACAGCAAAGGCACTGGCCGGGTTTCCCCAGAGGGCTGTTTGTTTTCTGGCTACATATTCACCCATTTCCAAAAAGAAAAAAAAGCCCTCCAATAACCTTAAACTCGGTGTTAAGCTACTATCTCCAAGACAGAACATTTCAAATTAATGTGGTTGGCTCTTTCACTGAAGGACTCTTCTCCAGTATAACCCAACAGAAGGAATGGGAAACAGGACTTTTCTTCCTGGGAAGTAAAATGTATTACGGTTTTAAATGTGATGGGTCGAGTAGTACAGGAATGCAGATTAATGGAAGTAAAATTTAATTCTTGTTCTTTAGGCTCAAGTGGAAAACGTAAAAGGCTCCACACATTTTGAGAATTAAAGAAGAAGCCTGAATCAAAAATGAAAGTAGACAGCCAAAACCCAGGAGAGAAAAATTGTTCAGAAGAATCATCTTCTACTTCTCTGATTCTCTGACTTTCATTCCTTCTTTTGCATCAAGTAAAAGCCAAATATCACATGATTTGTTTGTTACATAAAGCATAAATTAACGAAAAAACCTTAAACCTTATAAGGCAACTATATTTAATCCATTTTATATTTATTTACATAGTATTCTTTTGATAAGGAACTACTGTATAACTATTTTACTTTTTAAACTATATTGTCTCATCTGTCCATCTGTAAACTATTAATGGAGGCTATCCGTGATTATAAAAAAAATTTAACTATTTTACAGTAAATAGTAAACTATGTTATGACTTTTTCGCATTTTTATCTTTCTTAACTAAAATAAGCCAGGAGTAATTACACCCATTCACTGAGCTAATAATCATTCAAAAAATACTTCAGAAACATTTTAGAGTTTAAGACCTTTGCTACTCAAAGTGTGGTTCATGGACCAGTAGTAGTGTTGGCATCACCTGATGGGTTGTTAGAAATGAGCATCGCAATCCCCATCCCAGACCTACTGAATCAGAATCTGCGTTTTAACAAGATCCACAGGTATTCTGAATGCCCATTAAATGTAGAGGTCTGTCCTAGATAATGTTTCTGGCAAGAAGAAAAAAAGGCGACAGTGAACTTAGAACTGAATGCAAACAGACCAAAGACAGATTCTCAAGAACTGACTCAGTGTTTAATGATTAAATCAAAACTTGCAGAGGGATATGGAATCAGCATCTTAGACTGTATTCTAAGTTTATACTCTACATAGGATCAAAGTGACGTAATGCTGGCATTTAGTTTTACTGACATATTTTCATGGGACTAAACACTCTTTAAAGACTCTTTGGAGTGCCCCTGAAGCATTATACGATTCTTAAATCACCTTTAAAATTACCGCTATAAGACATGGGTTTCTCTTGTTTTTCAAGGATGCTTCACTGCTGTAGGCATTGTTAAAGAACATCTATCTCTATCTCCAGAATAAAAAGACATAGTCATGATTTAATCGTAACCATTCTCTCAAAGTATTAATATGTCACCAGAGGACCCTATATTCAAGAATTGTCAGTGACTTAAGACACCAACGAATTTGGTACAAACTGGACAGAATTTAATACCAAGAGAATCTCTCTTATATGGTAATAAAATCATTCTATGTAGAGTTCCACAAACAATATAAGTGGAAATAATATCTACTGCCTTGCTAAATCTGAATATGACCTGTTACCTAAGAAAATTAAGTGACTTGAGTGCCTAATTTGGAACAGTTCAGCATCATTTTGGGGTAAGGCACAGTTTTCATCCACTGCCATGTGTACACCTTGGAGGGTAGGTATCAACACTGGTGAGCAACCCAGATAACAAACAAAACAAGTTCTACACATGTGTTGTCATGCCTCAGCATTCAAAAGGCCAGCTCTGGAAAGCCAGCAAGTTGCTTCTTAGTGTTTAGTCTCAGGAGGTAGTATTTATTAATGAAAACTTTAATAAGCCTGCAGTTTTATCACAATATAAAGAAGAAATATTCTCTATGACCGTATGCTCCAAGCAATGTTCAGTGCAAAACATTAAAAAGAGAGTTAGAAACCACAGATAAATTAAGGTAAGTCCAGTTTTTATTTCTACTTCTGACACACATTTAACCTTGGGCTGAATATTTAAACCTTTAGACTTCTGCATTAACTTGTAATACTATTACTTGAAATCAATCTATTCCATAGATAAGTCACAAAGATAAATTAATAAATGTTTCTAAATCAATTCTTAAAATTAATGTATTAAATAAACATATGAGAATACTTCAAATAAGGTGAACATTTGAGTAACTGAGTTATTCATATTAACACAAATCCATACACCTAAAGTTCAAAGAAAACCCGAAACAAAAATAAGACCGGATATAAAACCTGAATAAAAGCTATGGCTCCTGGCTTTAATACTGTTCTTGTTCAAGACACTGTCTTGCTCCCATCAGATCCGTCACATATAATATAGGTTAGTGGCATTTTGGGGTTAATAACTTTTCTTCCTTTGTTTCAACAAACTACAAGTCTAATAGAAATTCATCTACCTTTAAAAAGCAATTGCTCCTTCTTTCATAAGACTATGTTTGCCCTGGCTAAGCATGCCATGAGGTTTGTAAATATTAGATTGTGTTGTACCAGCAATCATTTGTACAAGATTTACCACCTTGAACTACAACTGATTTGAAATAATGGCACAGAATAAACTGATCCCCAAAAGGCCACAATTCAAATCAGCTTCGTATGCTCTGACTCTACCATGTGCCAATGATTGGGAATGGGAGGGTGGTAAGGATACACGGAAGAGTAAGTTACAATTCCCGCCCTTGCTGAGGGTAGCTTTCCAGCTCTTACCTCCCTAATTTTTCCAACTACCTGCCCAGTTTAGAAATTAATAAACCTCTGTGTATTAGGACAAATATCAAAAGATTGGAAGTAAAACTAACAAAAGCAACACCAGGAAAAATTATAAAGTTTTTTATTAGTAGTTCATAACCAATAACCATTTGGTAAATTAAGAAATATCTGATATGCTGGATATAATAATCATCATACAAACATAAACAGGCCTGGGAAACAAGACATATAATACATAAAGCACACACCCTTGTGAAGTAACTTCTCTTATACAGTAATTCTCTAAGACGACTTCAGGTAAGCCAAATAGACTGTTAAGCTAACAGAAATGCCATTGTAATTTAAATAGGTAAATTCACTCATCGTTGTTAGATATTTATGTTTATTTTGATCTTGTATGTCATATATATGTTTGTTTGTATTTATATGTATCTACATACAAACCCAAATGTTATCTACTAATATTCTTTCTATATAGCATGGCTTGTTCCAGGATTTAAAAAACATGATAAGATTACAAGTTAAAAAGCCTTGCAGATCAACCAAAATATTCTAACTCCAGTATTATTGCTATTATGTAAATTTACATCTGAAAACAAGTCCATTAAATATCAAAGTTTATTACTACAAAATAATCTGCTAGAAATCCCTAAATTACCCCTTTCACCTGGGACATAAGCAGTTAAAGAATGTTGCTAGAAGCTAGAGAGCAAGTAGCTAAGTCTACAGTTTCTTTCTGTAAAATAGCCTGAGAAGGCAGCTGATGAGCAGTTTCCTTTTTAATTAGAGTCATTTCCTGATTAATTAGTCTCAGAACACTTAATGCAAGACTACACTGTGCCACTGGGACGAACAACAATTCTCTTCATGGTACAACTAGGTATCACCTTTTCTCTAGGATCAAGCTCAATCTAATTTCTGTTCCAATGGGAAAGGATCTTTTCTCAGAAAGAGTGAGCTGGAAAACTATAGCTCAACGTGGAGAGTTATGTCATCAGCCCCAACAGGAAAAAGGAACATTTAGATTATCTACGGGAATTCCTTTACCTCCTTAATTTAAGATTCTGGTATAGTTTTTTTTTTTTTCTTTTTTTTTTTTCTGGTATAGTTTTATTTACTTAGAAAATCTTGATTTTAAATAGTATGTAATAAAGATCAATTTCCCTTTTGACTGCATGATCAACTCTATAGGACTGAATGAGACAAATTTTGTAAACATACCCAAATCATCTTTGCATATACCTGAGCTTTGAAACCCTTCAAAGTAAAGATCTGAGGTCCCTAGAAAGTAAAGTAAGAGAGCCTCAGAGACTTTGATTAAATAATCTGTATGAAAAGACAGAATCTTACTTAGAGTACCTAAGTACGAACTAGACAGATGGGTAGAAAAATTAAGATAAGCATTCAATTAAAAATTACCATTATACTTTTTCAAACAAGAACTGAAGGTTTAAAGAGTTCAATGGAATTGCTCCTTTTCACATCGTCTTTGCAGGTATCAAGGTAAAAGCTTCATGATGCTGTCTTCAAAAAATTAGTCATCTATTAAAAGATTAAGTAGCTTTTATAAACATGTCAGAGATCATCCTCTTAAAGGGTAGAAGTGATTGAATTATTCTGACAGTAATAACAAGTAAAGCTCTCTCTTGTAGAAGAAAGTGTGCATACCCATAATATTCCAATCCAGATATTAAAAAGTTTTGAGCAACTTTTACCTAGTCTATTCATCCTTCATTAGGAATAAAAATGTTTGTATATAAAAAATTAAAGTCCATTGTGTGCTTAATAGAAGTATAACTAATAAAATAAATTGTGACACTGGAAAAAGTAAAGATTTAATACAGAGAAAAAAGGAATCAAATGAGAATCATAATAAGGTGTTATGGTATAACTATTCTTTCAAAATTGCAACATGTTGAATTAATTACAATACTTAAGTTTGAAACACTCTGTGGAATGAATATATTAATTAAACCAAAAGCCAGTTTATAAAATAAAGCTTTATAAAGTCTGAAAAAATTTTGCAGCATCAATAGTATCCCCAACATGGTATTTTTACCTAGTATCTTTTGAAGAAGCTTAAGAAATTTCACAAAGAAACTGAATTTTTCTAAGGCCTACCATAACCTTAAATTTATTCATTGATTCTTTTGGTTTTTTCCATTTGTTTATTCTTTTCCTATTTGATGGAAAAAGGAAGTAGGAACTAGGATGAGTTTGCAATAGGAGACATTCTCCATGTCATATTTTGGGGTCTTTGTGTGTGTATATTAACAATTAAATATCAACTCCATAAGCTCGAAAGAAGTAATTATTTATTTTATAACAAAAAAGAATAAATTAAAAAGACAACTTTTCAAGGACCAGTCTTGTGTCTGGTCCCTAAGAGCTACTCATTAAATGTGATGAAAAAAGTGAGACTTCAATTAATCATCTCTGGTCTATAACTTGAAATGTTCTATTAAAAAAAAAACAACATTCATAAATTCTAATCAAATTCTTCACCACAATGCCATAGCCATTAACCCCTACTTTTTCTATTCGAATCATGGAGCACTGACCTATAGAATTTAATTCATACAGTCATTCAACAAATATTTATTAAGGACTAATACCAGGCTCTGGGGATACAAAGTACAACAAAATGACAGTTTCTCTACTCTATGATGACACAGTCTACTGTCTTGTTAGTTTAAAAATCAACTAAAAGCCATGCGAGTAAAAAGCAGCCTAATCTGAGAAATTCAAGGGAACATGAAACCCAGCAAATATAAAACAACAAATAACAAAAAATCACTTTTCAGAGCTACATTATGACAATTAAGAAAGGGAGGCAGGTAAAAAAAAGAATGAAAGATATGATGGAGAGACAAAGAAATATAAACTATAAAGAGACACAAAAAGAGAAAGGGAAGATACTGAGAAATTCATGAAGTAATCAAGCAAGAAGCTGCAAATAGAACTGTCACCAAAATACAAGCAGAAACGTGTGATATGTTGGGGAGGGAGTTTTGGTGCCTGCCTCATAGGTATCCGCTGTCTCTTCCTTTTTTAACCTTGGCACTAATTAATGGTAAACATATCTAAACATAAATTTGAATGGAAAAGTAAATCAAAGCCAAAGCAAAACCCTGGAGAAAACTCAGCACACTACGTTACCCAATAAAATATAAATATGCTCTAGAAATATGTGCAGATAAGTCCATAAAGTTATGATGAAACTGGGATCCAGGAATCACATTATAATCTCAGGCTCTTGAAAATTGTGAGATTTAAGAAAAATATCAATGCTTTCCTCTTATCCTTAATTCTATAGCTATAAATATAGCTTTTATGCCACGGATCCATGCTCGGCAATAGCCCAGTCTTCCCTCAAAACAGTGTACTCCTACTCTAATTCATTACAAAATCATCTTTTCCATAATTAACCTCAAAACCATGTACTATGTTTAAAGAATAACAAAAACAACACTTACCACTAGAAGCAGAACATTATCATTTAAATACATGAAAACAATTAAGAGTATATTTTTAAATTTTTACAGAAACGTATCAATGCTGGCGGGAAAACTCTGAGTTCTCAGATTCACATATATAATCATAGTTTTTACATATGTAGGTGTCAATATTGATATGATAGAAAATGAAAGACCTCAGGTAATGAGAACAAAGAAAATTTAATAAAAATTATGCTGTGAAAAAAATAATAAGCAAAGGTATAATTATGTAGTAAGAAACCATCGCCCTTATTATGCAAGAAAAGAGGAAATAAAAGGTACATTTTCTTAAAGAGTCTCAATAATTCTTAGTTTCCTTTAGTAAAGACCTTCTACTATGTACATGTTCAAGTCATTTACATTACAACACAGTGAGTATTCTTTAGTATCCTTGCCCCCTTTATTTTTTTTTTGGTTAATAAATTTTAAAGAACTATGAATTTTCTGGAGAAATTTTTAAATTTTATGGCTACATCAGTAATATACCAGTACAAGAGTCTGTGATTTTTATAATACCAATGGTACAGACTCAGCAGGAGTAACCCCATTCTATCAAAAAGCTCATTTCCTACAACTAGACAAGGTGATGACAGAGAACAGAGCAGCTATGTAATTAAGCAATGCCCTGCCTCTCAACAAAACTAGTGTTGAGTGTTATTTGACTAACATACAGCATTGAATTTTTAAAAAATAAACCACGTAAAGAAAAAGCAAATATCTACCTGGCTAAATGATGTACAAAGTTTAATTTAGTTGTGGAAACTTAAATTAAAAAAATACATAACTGATACCATAATTTGACTTTTCAATTAAATATTCACTAAATGTTATTTGAGCATAAGAAAAATACCAATTTAAACATTTCCTCTTGAGACTGTCCAGTATTTATAATTATAGTACGTTCCACTAAAATAGGGTAAAAATTTTTCTTTAGCTACATGTTTTATTAAAAGCCATCTGCTACAATAATGCACTGGAGAACAGAGAGAAGACAGGCTTTACTCTGAGCGGTACCAATAATCTGACAAGAATAAACACAGTGAAGCTTCATCTGTCTATACAATGCTCAAGAAAACAGAGAACTTGCAGAATCTTAAAACAGGCCACTCTTATCATTGTTTTTTATTTATATTCCAAAAAAGATTTTTGGCAGCAACTACCAAAGTAATACTTGCAACTTTGCCCTTTTTACTCTCTGATAGAGGCTTAAACACATGCTCTCTGTACTTTACCAAATTAGACTTTGTCTTTGCAAGTTTATACTGTTTTGTATTTAGCCAATAGATGGTACTTTTCAGTTCACTGATTTTAAAAATTAATATGCATTACCATCCTAGCACAGTACCTGGCACACAATAGGTACTCAAACATTTATTAAATAGGTACTGTAAAATTACTTGTTAAAATTCTATTACGTCGACCCTAGGTAATCAACTAAATATATCATTTTAATATATTTCCTGAGGTTTTTCACTTCACATATTTATTATAACAAGAATAAACTTGTATTATGTTCTTCCCATTTTACCAGGGGACAAGCACTGACCCATAAATAGTGGATTTGGTTGGCCAATTGAGGTGGAAGTGAGGGAAGGAAGGAGCACATTGACTTCACTTCCTAAGGCTTCCAGGATAATCCAAGCTAAGTCACGAAATGGCAGCTGAATCATTACATAAGCCACTCCTATACTGTACTCCCTCTCCTATCTTGCTCAGACATATTTAATTCCCACCTCAGACATTAACTTCCCCATGAAGTCTTCCCTGACTTACCCAAGCAGAGTTGTCACTGCCTCTTTTGTATTCCACACACTTGATTAAGATACGTGTTATAACCTGTATCATCATATATTTGATCTATCTGTGTACTGGCCTAGCTTTCCCTAGACCATGCTCCTCAAGGTTGAGAGCCCGTTTTGTCTACATAGGCCTAGAAACCACACAGAGCCTGGCCCATAAAAGATGCTCAATAAAGAGTTACTAAATGAGTGAATTAATAAGTGAATGAGATTGATATCTGCCTTGCAGTCTTGATTAGATCACACAGGCATCAGGAGTGATTTTTAGAGAATATCATTTGACTTTATGATATACTTGAATATGCATAATCACTGAAATAATAATTCATATAATCATTACAAAGTCAAGCCTAAGGATGCAAACATTCCAAGATATTCACTAGTCAGAAAAAAAAAAAATTAGAAAAAGACAAATCTGACTTTTCATACTTCTAAAAAGATCACTTCTCATTTCCATCAGCTGTTGTTCACATAATATGCTCTCATGAAAATTATGTGACTGGAAGTTGTCAAACACATATTAAAGTAGAAATATACACTGATACCAATATCCATTATTACTAATATCATGCATTCATATCTTGAATACTTACTATGTACCAAGCACTTTATCATTTTATTTAATTCCCGCAACAATCACAGTAGGTACTATTATTATCCCTGCTTTACAAACGATGAAACTGAGGCTTAGAAAGTTGGGATAACTTCTCAAGATCACAAGTTAATACATGGGAGGTGTAAGACTCAAATCCAGGTCAATCTAACACTAGAACTTAAGTCCTTTAAAAAGAAAATGTATGTGTGTGTGCACATATATACATATACTTCTTGAAGAGGAGATTCATTTGGAAAAAAACAAATTCAAGTGAGAGAAGGAAATGAGTTATGATGATATTTCTGAAAGCTTATCAATTAAAAACTTGTTTTGATTTTAACAAAATATAAAGTATGAATGCTATCAATTAGATCACTTCTACAAAAAAGCACAGAATTATAGTCTAATATTTCCTATGCTATATAAGCAGTATCAGCAGACTTGATAAACTATACCACACATACCATGTAATTACTAAAATAACACATACAGTTCTGTAAAGCTACATAAAATTCAGGTTTCCCTAAAACACACACGATCTTCCCTATGTCAAATGGCTCATACTGTGTGAAAATGTAATCATTTACTCAGTGGCTCCTAAAGTCAGCAATTAAGATTTAATCGTAAGTTTAGAAGCTTTAAATTCTGTTTGTTTCTATAAGGGGCAGCAAGGTCACAATCCTTCCATCGTCCTTTCAGATCACCTCAATATTATGAAGAATGCTAATTTAATAGAAATAACAAGAAATCTCAATGATAAGCAATAAAGAACTTACACTTTCAGGAATATGCGGTACAAGTCTGCCACTGATTCATCAACGTGTTGGTGCCCTCAGCCTCTGGCAGAAATCATGTAGCAGCAGACAGTGGTTGAAGCCGCAAGTCCACTTTAGGACAGATGGTGTGAAGACCCACTTTAAAAGGGACGGCTTGAAGTTAGGTGATTTCGGCTTTTCTATTACTAATTCTAGAAAGTACTGTTTAGAACGTTTCCATCATTTAGAAGGTTTACACATGTTTCTTGATATAAACAGAATAATTCCTCAAGTAAATTATAAATTTCATTTCCATACAATGAATAGCAAAAGTAGAGAAAAGGGATAGTACTGCTTTTATTTCTTTAAACTTTTATTATCCTTAAGGATTAAATGATGGGGAAAATACAGAGAAAGAGTTTTCCCTTCCAAAGGATCTTTAAAAGACAAAATGTAAGAATGCCCTCTTTCATTTCTATTTTAGAGTTTTCTACTTTGTGGATTCAAATACTGACTCTGCTATTTAGTAACTGTGTGTCTCTTAAACTCTCTGAACCTCCTATCTCACTGATGGTAAAAATGGGAGTTATATCACTGAAGCTGTCAGGTTTACATGGAAAGGGCATATGAAAGCACTAGACATAATGCGCATCACACACTCCACTACTTCTCTCAGCAAGTGTTTTCTAGCATCTGCTAGAGGGCAGTCCTAGCGTTGAGTGGTAAGATCACAGCAGTGAGCAAAATCCACACACAATCCTTGCTGACTTAGAGTTTACAGTGTAGAGTGTCCCCGTGGGTCATATTGAACTTCCCACAGCCTCTGACCATGGCAGGACCTTTCGCAACTCTGTGTCTTTGGGAATGGCATTGCCTCAGACTAAACATACCCTCCTGTTCTTTGTTCCTGGGCAGAGTTGGCTGCTCCAGTCTCTGTGCTCCCTTATCACCTTGTTCATATCTCTGTCACAGCACTTAACCATGTCATCACCATTTCTCTGCTTTCCGGACTGCCTCCTACACTGGACTGTACGTTCCTACAAGGTAGGATATCAGTGTTACTCTTAACACAGAAGACACCTTAATGTTTAATAAATGAAAGAATGAATTAGTGGCACAAGTACATAACAGAGTGTTACACACATCTTGTTTTCCTTCTTTCTCTTTATTTCTCAGATGGGTGTCCTGAAACCAGCACAGACATCAAGAACCCATAATAATCTCCATATTTCCTAAAGTTCTTTTCTGTGCCACTCATTTAACATTAAAGCATATACTGCTTTGTAATTTTCCCCGTCCCCTATCACTAACGAGTGCTTACCATATATTAGGCATGCTCTGAGTGCTTTACATGAATTATCTTATTCAATCCTCACAACAATTCTGTACGATATGTATTATTAAGCCCATTTTACAAATGAGGGAATTGAGACTAAGGATAATTAAGGGACTTGCCCAAGGTCACAAGCTACTAACCAGCAGAGCTTGAAATCTGAACCCACGCATGGTCTCCCTCCAGAGTGAGCACCAACATTTCCTCCCTAAGTGGAGCTGCAGCCTTCACCAAGGCAAGTTGTGCCTAAAAGCTCCTTGATGCTGCCAGTGGGATCAACAGAATTTCTCCATTATTTAGATGGATCAGCTCTTTTGGCTGGTCCTGCTTGGTCCTCGGCTCCAGATTAAGGTTACCAGTTAGCCTGCAGCTCCTGTCCTGCTTCATCTTAAATCTAGTCTAGAGTGTTTCATCCTTTTTAAACCTTTGGTCCCTAGAGTCTTTTCCTATCGGTCAAAAAGATTTGCAAAGTTTTATTTTCCATAGATTACACTACAAAAACAACAAGGCCAGAGAGAGTGACTGTTCCACACTGTAACCCCAGCCCTCTTCCCTGTTCAATATTACTCTCTAGCCTTGACCTACTAAGATTCAGGGTGGCTCAATCTACATGCCCCACTGGCCATTGCAAAACTCTCTATGCCAGTAATTCTGAGTGGCTCCTACCTACTCCCTGGCAAAACAACATAGGCTAGCACACCAGGACCTGCTGCTCAAATTAACCCATTGCTGTGCTCTCCCCAACTAGATGACAAAATTCCTGGGAAAAGACACTGTGCTTCACACTTTACCAGCTTTATCCACAACACAATGTAAGGCTTACAATTTAGGGGAAGAAGAAAAAAAAAAGAATAAATGACTATATGAATAAGTCAACAAATGACCTTGGGTCCCTCGTGAGAGGGACAAAAACAAATTTTACTGCTCATCCAGTACATGCCAAGCCCTATACCAGACACAGGGTATCCACAAAGAGTAAAACAGTTGTGGTCCTTGCTCCCCTGGAGTTTAGAGTCTACTGGTGAAGTAGACCTTAATCAACTAAAAGCACACTGTGACAGCTCCCTCCCCTGAGGCAATGGTCGATATGCTAATATAATGGAGTCACAAAATCAAATATATTTGAGGGCTGGTCAGGTATTACAACGTATGAAGAACAGAGAGTAAGTAATAAAGAGTAGTATGTCTATGGCAAAACAGAAAGTACAAGCTTGAGCCAGAAATGTATATTATTCTTTAATGTATTTATTGATGATTACACAAAGCATATGATAGGCTGGATCCAGCCTGCTATATGCCATCTAACCTGAAAAGGATGCTTCAGAATGTGATTTGTTTTTTCAAATTGTGGACTAGCACACTATATACTATAGGATTTAATGATAAACAGACTACTTTCTCATAGAAGCCAAATCTTAGTAGGTTTTCTGTAAATACTTCATATTCCTTCTTCCCTATATAATCTGATGTCTTTGGGAGGTCTTTAGCAAGTTTATATGCTCAAGCTGAACCATGTTATTAACTGACCTTGAAATCTTGCCGTTCCCTTAATAAGAGAGGAAAAATCAACTGGACCAAAAGAAAATACTACCAGCTTTGGGCAAGAAAGTGCCAAATATGCAGGTACTTCTTACTGAAAATCCTCTGGGTGTTTATGTTCTTTCTCCTGAGCAGCTCCTAAGCTCATATGCATTCACCACCAAAGTGCATTCTTAATGCTCTTGGCTATAAGCACTTGCTGTCTCATTTCTACCCGTAAGCACAGAGAAAGAACAAAATTATTTTTTAAATACTGACATTATTCATCTTATTTTTATTATGTTTGGCTATGAAGCAAAGAAGACAATGAAATTAAATATACCACTGTACTTCCTCTCACAGAAATGTTATGACTTGAGAGCCTGAATAAAGGCACATGATCAGAGCCACACATTTCTACATTGTTTGTATGAAAATGTTTTTGATAAACTGCACTGTTAATGATAGAAATAACATTAAAAATTTTATGTGGTCATTGACTTATAAAGCAAAGTTGGAAATATTTATTATACTATCTTAAATTGTACATTATTAGTCAATCTCAAGTGGCGATTAGTAAACATTTGCTGTCCTAAAATAAACTACTAGGTTTACATGCTTTTCATAATAAGTTATTGCACAACAGATCTCAACTTCTGTCTCTACTAACAAGGCAGCTGTAGCAGAGAAAGGTAGCTGTCTACCTAGTATCTATTCTCTTTCTTCCTTATTAATAAACTCGTATTTCAGTGGATGAAGAGGAGCAGCAATGTACCATCTTAAAAAATATTTCCCAGCTTTCTATGGAGATAGCCATGTAACAGAATCCTGATCAAGGAGATTAAGTGGAAGCTGCTGTTTGGGGCTTAAGGAAAAAATATTTAAAAGGGTGACAGACCTGGTTCTGTCAAAAAGAGATATGCCAAAAAGAGGTCTAGGCTCATGGAAGGTTCAGGCTCATGGAAGGTCCAGGCTCATGGGACGTAACCTCTAAAAGCTTGGAATTTCCCAAATGACAGGGACATCTTTGTTATTCATGGTGGGCCCCTCCAACCACATCTGACAGTTTATGCTTACATTTTGGGTGACTCATGGAAGGGCCCTAGAGAGTTTATGCTAATAAGAGGACTAAGCATGGGAGCTGGCCAACCATGTAATTAGAGGATAGGGGTGTTGAGCCAGGTGATATCAATCCAGTCTCAGGGGAGGGAACAAGAGAAGGCTAAAGACTGAGTTCAACCAAGTGGGCGATGATTCAATCAATCATATATACATATGATGAAACCCCAGTAAAAACTCTGGATACCAAACCTTGCTGAAATGCCTGGGATGGTGATAGGTACTACCACAAATTGATGCTGGGAAGGTAATATGTCCCTGAGGACAATGCAAGCTTCCTGTTTGGAACCCTCTCAGTCCCAGATTCTGCCCAATGTATTTCTTCCTTTGGCTGGTTCTGATTTATATATGATTTGCATCCTTTTGCTATTAAAAAAAAAAGAACTGTAATTGTAAGTATAACACTTTGCTACATGCCTGAGGAAGTCTATGGGGACCCCCAAATTTGTAGCCAACTGGTATGAAGTGAATGGTTCTGGGGACCCCCAAACTTGCAGCTGGTGTCAGAATCTTGGGCAGACTTGACAGTCTGGAGGACTGTTCCCTTAGCCTCAAGTCTGGCTGCCTTTGTCTTTTCTCTTTTCTGGACACAACACTTGATGTAGAGCAGCCATCTTGTGACAACAAGGTGGCAAGCATATGCCAAGTATATCAGACAGGGTTCGGTCACGGACATAGAACCCACTCTAAGTATTTCAAAAAGGATTTAATGCAAGGACTTAGGCACTTACACACTGGAAGACCAAAAGATTGGGAACATCACTGCTGGCTTTCAGGTTTGCCGCCGCAACTACAGTCCAAAGAATCAGGAGGTTACTATTGCTACTCAGGATAGGAAACTGCAGGAAAAAGGAACTACAGAATGAAGGCATGTGATTCAGAATGGAACGCCCAGAGCAGATGCAAAATCTCACAACTGGCAAGGCCCAGGCATCTGCCCACCACTGCCAGAGAAAAATATGTGGCTTTTTTTCCTCCCTCCAGTCTTCACAGGCAGAAAGTAAATCACAGCCAGAACCCCAGAGTGAAAGGAGTCCAGGAATATTTTATTCAATGAAAACATTTATGTCATTCTGTCTCTTGATCTTAAACTTTTTCCTAAAAATTGTATATTCAAAACTACCATGTTGCTTGGTATGTATGGTAAAGCTTTTATCACATATATGAACATATGTATTGTCAGGAGTTTATAAATAATATTTTGGGAGACTATTTTCATTTTTCTCCCAAAGTCTGAAATATTAAAAGGTATGAACTAACAAAGCCTCTTAGTGGAGGAAGGAATATGACAGTCGCTGCTACGCCATGAGCAGCCACTAAAGGTATACAGCTTGTTAATTATGTGCAAAAGTGATTTGACGCCAAGAGTTATGGTCTCTGCACACTTTTGCTCAGATATCCTCATCAATAAAAATGTCTGAGCATAAACTTCCAATATACGTATATTTATTATTTATTTTTATTATTCACAAGTGCTACTGTACTAATATAAATACTATAGAGCATAGAAATGTAGAGAAAAATTTTAAAATGAAAAATGTTTGTTTAAATAAAATGCTACAAAAATACTATTCAATATTGAACATGGGTCATTTAAAATTTTTTTATTTTGTGTAATTTTTCTATTGAGATAAACTTCACATGACATAAAATTCACCATTTTAAAGTGTACAATTCAGTGGTTTTTAGTATATTCACAATGTTGTGCAACCATCACCTCTAACTCCAGAATATTTCCATCACCCCAAAAAGTAACCCCACACCTGTTAGCAGTCACTCCCAATTCCTCCCTTCCCCATCCCCTGGCAAACATTAGTCTACTTTCTGTCTCTCTGTATTTGTCTATTCCAAACATCTCATATAAATAGAATCATACAATATGACTCCTCATCTTTTGATATGTTTGTTTAGCAGTTTATAAAATGACAGTTTGAAAACTTTCCAAAATCAGTTTTTTGGTTCATGGTTTTAATCATGATCATATCTGGAAAATAATAACAAAGAGCAATAGATCCAAGCAGAGGCACATCATTTGTTTCAGTCCCACCCATCAACCATTTTGTTGAAATTTGGCTAGGAGAGTACTCATTTTCTCAAAGTATTCTTACAAATAAACCAGAAGGTGTTGTATTTTCATATTTTTAACAATCAGTCTCAAATTCTCTGCAACCATTTGCACAAGTTTTAAACATACCTGAAATTTCTGATTCCAGATTTTAAAGTAAGAAAATGGTAAGAGTTTTGTAATAACACAGGCATGTAGTTTTCAGTCACAAAATCACATAGTAATGTTTAAATTGCTAAATGTTTCAAACATCCTTCTCTATAACATGAATTTATTTCCCAAAGTAGTTGCTTTGTCATCCATTACCATAACATTAATTTTTGCTTGAAGGACAGATTAGTGTGTTTATTTTTTTAAATTATCTTGATATGTAACATCCTGTGACAGCAGTCTTTATGAACCACCCACCTACCCTATGAAGATTTAAAACTAGATAACCTGTAAATCCACTTAATCTAACACAAGCAAACTGCAAGAAAACTGAGCATTCTAAAAGCGAATATACGAGCGTGAGCACCACTGTTATTCCATTCCAAGGTGTGCAAATCCCTTCTTCCCCCAGGTCACTCCTGAACCACACGGGACAAGTGGCCATCAGACCCAAGGACCTAGCATGGCACAACAAATATTAGTATAGCTGAATAACATTTTGCATTTGTAACTTAAAAAATGCAAATGGAACTTTAGACATCTCTGCCCCCAACATCAATGGATCATCTTGCACATCCCACTATAGAAAATACTAATCATAAAAAATGGTATAAAGGTTTTTTTAAAAAGAAATGCATGAATTTAGCAGTGACTGAATATACTAGGCACTCAGAAAATATTTGTGAAATGGAGGGCGGCAAAGAGGTAAGGAAGGGAAGAAGGAATCAGAGGGGCTAAAGAATTTTAAAAGTTGATATAGCCTGAGGAATAAAGTCTTACTTATCAAAAAAATTCATTTATGAATAGAGATTTTCTAAAAAACAAACAAAATGTTACCATTATTTTAAAATCCATGATTTATTAGAGTAGATTAAGAAATTAGGAGGTAAGACCTAAGAAGAGAGCCTAGGATCGAGGATTACCCTTACCTGTGCTCTAAAATCAGTTCTTTGGGCATAAGCAAAGGAATTTACATTGGAACCAGAGGCTCCTGACAGGATAAGGATATGGGCAACTATCCACATCATTTAAGTGTAAGGTTACATAAGCACAGAAGGGCTTATAATTTCATTTTAAGTTAATTTGACTTTAAAATTATACTAGAGTACAGTTATACTGTGTACAACTGTACATAAATCTCATACAGTAAGAAAGGTTAATTGAGAGTACTTGAAATATAAGTACATTCCAACTTAGTAAATAGTTATAAAGTTACTCGAACAAAAAAATGAAAGCCAAGGCATTAAGTGTTCATAGATCACTACAGTGCATTGTTTATCACTGTCCAACAGGTGTTTAGAACAAAAGGCAACTATTCACTGAACAACAATAGAGTTTTTAAAGAAGTTCAAAGCATTTATGACTTACTGGAGCTATGAAAACAGGATTTACTTAATATACTGTTGCATGAGAATAATATGAAAAGATCTCCTACCTTTGTGATAAGAAGTCGGTACCTATCCAGCATTGCCTGGTTGTCATGGCAGCCTGCTAATAATTGCCATACCTCTGCCCTCAATGCTTCAGGAACACCACTCTTCACCAGAGTAGATAGCCCTTTTGGTCGCGCACCAAGATTACTGTGCCTGAGAAAACAAGAAAATAAACCATTCATACTCCCTTCACCACTGCTGACCTGCTGTTGTTATGAAAAGTATATTGATGAGTTTATATAAAAGTGCAAGACTGGATCAGGAGAAAAATGGCAGGGAGGGGCATGAAATAATAATAGTAGTGTTTAAGTTTAGTAATGTCTTCAACTTTTTTTCTTGATTGCATCTTCTTTATTAGCGAACCATGTTATTCCACCCACAAGGAAAGTTCTTTCTTCTCCTCATTTACTTTTTAATCATCCTATGAACCTACTCAGAATAATGCATGTGTTAACTATATATTTCTAGGCAGCATTCCAAGGCATAAAAAGAGCCATTTGAATCCCCTAAGATGAATGTATGACAAGTTGGCTAATGATGTGTGTATGGTAAGGGTTGGGGACAAGGGATGCTGAAAGTAGATCAGGGGCCTATCACACCTTGACTATATACCTCTACATCCTGACCCAAAGTGCTTCCTAAAGGAAGAACCTAGCCCTTTCCTACAAAACATATACAACCTATCCAACTCCCCAGCAACATACACTTATCAGCCTTACCCATTTCCAAGGGTGTTTAGAATTGGAACAATGACAAATACATTGTCATGAAGTCAATGATCACATAGTAGGTATGCTACTATGATAATCTGCCCAACTGAACAAGAAACTGAACTGTAGTTCCCAGTCTATGCCTAGCTTGAACCTGGAGCTATGTTCTATGCCTTTTTGTTCAGACTTTATCTCTACTTTGCTGCTCACCTTTGATCTCTTAGAGCTGATCCTAGTGTAACCATCTGGACTCCAAACCTTAATGATGTACTCTGGTTTGGTCTAACATCCCAGGTTCTGGTTTCAAGTTTTAAGCCTGAAAAGTCATAGAAACCATATGTCTATTTTCTAAAATTGGCCTCCCATCTACTTTACCTACTTCTCTATCTTTACACACTCTGCCAGCTCCAGGCCAGACCTCAGTTTTGGCATGCCCTTCACCTGAAAATATGTTCCATGCTTTCCCCATCCTCTCATAGTCCAGCTATCTTGGAAAAACTGTAATAAGTTCCATAACTCGAAAGTTCAAGTAAACTCATCTCATTAATATCTTTAATAAACCATCAAATGTATGACCATTCTGCTTTCTTTCAGCCTCATAAAGGAAAACGTTTATATTGTTGAGTTAGGGAACCTAAGCTGATAATACTGACAGGCTTGAAGCAAAACAAAGTAAAAAGAGGTAGAGCTTACATGATTTAACATGCTACGGCACCATTAAAGAACATAATTATGCTGCTAAGTGAAAAAAGCAGGTTTCAAAATAGTATATATGGTATTATTTAAAATACACATTCTCTCTCTCACACTCTCTCCCTAACACATACTATTTTGAAACCTGCTTTTGACATGCATAGGGAAAGAATATGGAAGAATAAACTCCAAAATATCTATGTAATAGAATTAAGAGAGAAAGTACTCCTTTTATTTTCCTATACTGTTTGAAATATTTACAATGGTCTTGAATGTTTTTATAATAATACACCAAAAAACCCATTTCAGGTCTTTAAATTTCTCTCATGGACTTCAATTAAAATGTAAATTTAGTTAATTTGGAAAAACACCATAGCTAAATATGTTCCATAAAATATGTCAAGTAGATAGAGTATTAATTATTCTTGAGAAGACTTATACCTGAGTAAACTGTATGACACATGGATTTCCTTCCTACTGCCTCTTCTTCACTATCCAGCTGAATTTAAGATCAGCAAAAGAATACTGCACCACAAGAGAGCCAGGATCAGTCATAAAAGGATCTTTTTTGTAATTTATTATTTGATTCTGATTATACTTTTGAATAGGAAAAACATATGTGGTTTGAGGGCTAGGAAAGTTTCTGTACTTCTAATGTAAAACAAAAATGAGTTAACTAAAAACAACAGTGTGCAAAGGGCTAAGCTCATTTCCTATGAAATTAAATGCAAAATATGCTGAATTATGAGTCCCATAATGTACAATATCATATAAGATAAGAATTCAAATTAATTAAATATATTACATGTTATACAGAAATCAAGGTCATCACTGTGTATCTACAGCTATGAAAATTCCAATAAATATCTCCTATAAAAGAAACCTTTATTCCACCCCACATCACACTCTAGATATCATACTGTCTCCTACCTTGCACATCAAATTTCTCTAAAGGATCGCTGTATACTCACTATCTCTATTTCTTCCCCTCACACTCATTCCTCAGCTCAACTCAACATGGCTTCTCTCTCTCTCCTAGTAACAGTTTTCACTTAAGCAATACATGACCTCTCTCTATGCCACTAAATTCAAAAGACATATTTTTCACTCCTTTCACTGTTGACCACTTTGTTTCCCTTGGCTTCAATAACAAAGCACTCTCTTTCCCCCCCTCCCACAAACCCCACTGATGATTGCTTCTCCTCTGTTAACCTCTTAAGTGTTCTGAGCTTTTAATCTCTCCAGTTTCCCTCAGTGATCTAATTCTCTTCAGTCTCTTGTCACTGGGTATTATCATCCATGCCCATGTATTCTGAGCTCCAGAAATCAATATGCTCAAATCTAAACTCATATTCTTTCTTCCTAAACCTCATCGTTTTCCAGGGCATCCTACCTCAGTGATTGTCACTACAATCCAACCAAGTTAGAAACCTAGGAGTTATGGTTGACATTACTCTCTGTCCCATAATCCATTACTAATCCATCAAGAAGTCTAATGCATTTTATTTTCCCAACCTGTCCAAAATCCATGCACTTCTACTTCCACTGCCACCAACTGTAGTCACTCTACAACCTCTACAATGACCTCCTAACATCCACTCATCCTACTACGATATGTTTCCAATACGGCAGACAAAATGAAGAGGACAAACAGCTTGATTAAGTGTTATGTTGGCTCAAATTACTTTGTATAATGATTTATATAAGATTTTGAATCTGGAATATCTCTTCCTACTCATGCATACACACACCTTAAGGTTAATAGTCAACAGTCCCTAATACACATTTTACCATAATATGACTCAACTCAACCAACATTCAGCTTCTAGCTGACCCTCAGCCATCTGTTTGGCTGGGTATAATAGAAAAGTCTTTTCTCCTCTCTTAAAAACCCAGGCACTATTTATCTTTACAGACTGACATTTAAAAAGAACTAGGTCATTCATAACACAACATGATTAACAGCTTTAATTTACTGATTATTCTTGTAATGACACAGTAATTATATTGCATATAGCACCCTAGTACTTAAGAGATACTAGTGGATACTAAGCCAAATGCTACTAGTATACATCTATAACCAGAGAAGACCCAAACAAAAGAACAATCTATAGAAATAATCATTGTTTCAATATTTCTAATAAAAATATAACTACATATGGCCATTGCTTTAATAGCGTACAACATTAACTGCAGCTATCAAGAGACTTGGAAATAGGCTAGTTATGACAGGTGCTGAACTCTGCATTAGAAGCAAGATAGGTATCAAATTATTCAAAAAGTCACAAATAAACCAGACATATACTAAACAAGTAGTAATCGGGCAGTTTTTAATGCATGAATATAAACTCCACAAGGGCAGGAATCTCTGTCTTCTTTAGTTATGTATCCCAAGCACCTAGAACAGTGCCTGGCATATAAAAGGTCTTCAATACATTTTAGGTAAATGAATAGATTTATGAAACTAAATTAATATGATCAACTACTAAGGCTAAGCTAAAGAATGCTTTTTTAAAAGCAAACATTCTCATTGATTCTAATAGGATCATAAAGCTGTTTTATATTCATCTAGTTACCTTCAAAGAGGCATCTTTTCTTGAAACTATCTGGGCATGTAAGAACTTTCTCTATTGTTAAAGCTGTCCAGAAGAGAATTTCAAAGGGAAGCTATCATTTCTAACAAAAACAGCAGAGAAATCAAGAGATGAGAAGAAAAGCCATTGAATGAAACTGAGTGGTCACCGATGGAATTAGGGCAGTTTTGATAGAGGGGAGGTGGAAGTAAGTGGTTAGAAGATATGAGAATGTGAGGGGAGCAGCCTGACCCATTTTAAAAGGTTTTCTCAGAAAAGGGAATAGCTAGAACTGAAACTAAAAGATGGAGAACATGAAGTAAAGTTAGGGATTTGTCCTTCCCCCATTAATGATAAGACCTAGATATGTCAACCTAGGTCTTACTTTAAGTTAAACAAGCTACATGAAGAAAAGTTTCAAGAAAAGAGACAGATTAAAGGTCACTGGGAAAATCAAGAGCACATATTTTATTCTGATTTGTATATGTTTTTGCCGGGTTTTTTCATTAGTCAAAAAAGTGGAACATTATATTGATGTGAAAAGGAAGGAAGCTATGGATGTTCACGCTTAGTGATTCAAATCCTTCATGTTTCCCAAGTTAGATTTTTTTTTTCCCCTGTCAGTTTGCTGATGCTCAGCTAGGTTGAGAAACCACAGACTAAGAACACATTTTCCCACTGTGATAATATGTATAGCCATGAAAAATACAATCAAAGTGCCTATTAAATGCATACTGATTTTCTGAAAGTCTAATAAAAGAGAATGAATAGTTTGAAGATGGTTTTATTTATATATAATAAATTAATACTCAATTTTTACCTCGGAGGTTCACTTCATTTTTTTGGTTAGAAAATCTTCCTGCCACAAAAGCTGACTTACATCTAAGGGTTCAGCATCAGCACTCTGCTTTCTTAAGCTATCCAGAAATAATTCTGCCCCAATTCCTTAAATTCTTTAAATAATTTAATGTATAAGTCATCAGCATTACCATTCTGAATATTTAGAAAAACGAAATCTTGCTACCACTTCAGTTTGATGTTTCCAAGTCCTCCCTTCACAAACATCTCCTCATTTCCTCTCTCCCTGACCCTCTCCCTCTCCTCTCTCAATCCTTGTTTCCTCATTTTTTTTTTTTATTTAGCTCTTTCATCAAGACACCTTAACTCCAGTCTTGTATGAAGACCTCCATTACTGAACATTTTACAGTCTGTTTTCCATTTTCTTTTCCATAGTATCCTTATTTTTTTCTGATAATTTCAAATTAGTATTAAAGAGTCTTCCTTTATATCTTTCTAATAGTATATTTCATTATCTGAATTCTGATTTTATCCATAAAAGCTTCACTTTATTTTAATAGAGTGATCTAGTTGTTTTATAATAAGTTAAAAATACTTTCAACTATGTTTTATTTAAAAGTTCCTTGAGAACACAGGCTGTCTCCTCATAAAAATCTCCCCAAAGCACAAAATGTAGTGTTTTCCCCAAAACGTGCTTTACCTAAATAAATCACAAAAATATCTTCATGTAAGTCCCTAAGCTAGTATTCCTAAGACTCACTGAAAAGCTCTAAATCTAAAAAAGATGAATGTTTAAAAAAGATATTCCAAGAGCAATTTAAAAATTTTGTCACTTCTTGTGTAATAGATATAAACTCTCAAATAGGCAAATTTTATCGTTTTCATATGAATTGTCATGACACAACTGCAATAATAAGCCAAATAAAATAAAAATACATACTTGAATTGTAAAAGATCCAGCAAGTTTTCTAAAGGTCTAAAAATCAGTTATCTTAGTCCTTTAAAATAGCTCCCTCAGATTCTTTCAATGAGTTTCTTGAAGTCCACTACTAAAAATATAATGTAGAAAGATGGTATTTTATTTCTGCAAAAAATGTACACTGAATGATAGCTGAGAAATCCCATCAACTCTACTTCAGAATTCTTTCTCTGTTTGGAACTCCTCTCCATACAAAAGACCCATGAGTTTGGTATAGACCTCATCAACCCATGCAATTACATCCTAACTAGCTTCTCTATTAACAGTTTCTTCCTACTCCAAAATTGCCTTTCGAAATAATAAAAAGCATCATAGCAATTTCACCTTTAAAATATTTGCTGGGGATTTTCTTTATCACATTTATTGTATTTTTTTTTCTACTTTTGTGTTCATTCGAAAATTTCCATTGGGTCCTCAGTGCTAACAGAAGCATTTAATCCATCATGTCACAATTATCTGTTTAAATGTCTATATGCCTCTATAAGATGGTAAACTCTTTGGGGGTAGGAATTATCTCCTATTCATCTTTAAATCAGCATACAATTCCTAAGAGAGAATAGATGAATTTTTTAAGTTGGGTAAAAAATCAAGTGATTGTCATTTTATAAAAAAGAAATATCTTAACTATTTTCTTAACAAAATGGTTAAGAAATTTGAAACAACCTCAGTGTTTCAGTTATTTTGTTAAAATGGTCTGTTATGAGTGTATATTCCCACCCTTCTTGATTATGAACCTCAAACGTAGGAACTGTGTATTTATCTATGTATCTCCTAGAACCTAAGAGGATGCTGTATATTGAACCAAGTTATAAATCTTGCTTTTTATAAATAAAGATCTCAATTGGCTGTTTAATTAGTCATAAAAGTATTTTGTTGTCCTGTCCACCATACTGTCATTTTCATGATCTCTCTTTAAACTCATACGAGAAGTCTGGGAAGGGTATCAATTTTCCTAGTTTATTCTCTCTTGTACTAAAACTTCTACATGCTCCTATAAAAAGTAATCCAGAAACCTATGTACATTATAGAAATGGCAGCCTGTCCAACTGGTTAAAAAGTTCTGGCTCTGGAGCCAGACTGCCTAAATTCAAATTCTGTCATTTACTTGCTGCATGATCATGGGCAAATTATTTATTGACCGTGGGCTCTTGAGCAAGTTACCTATTTGCTGCCATTATTTGTTGTGTATTTTTATACTAGCTACCTGACATAGCTGTGCCTCCGTTTTCTCATCTGTAAAATGAAGATAATAATAATCCCTAAGTCAGAGGGTTGTCATGATGATAATTAACTAAGGTATCTAAAGTGCTGAAAACAGCACCCGACACACAGTAAGTACACTTAAGTCAGCTATTACTTGTGTAGCCATGCCCCACCTTTCCTTCTGTTACAAGGAATGTTCTGCGCTTCTAAATACAACTCCTCCACTAGTCAACAAGTCCATCTCTTCTTGCCTATTCATCGACTTCTCTTGCAACTGTGTCCTCTTCCTCTGGCATTATCAAATTTTCTCTTCCTACTAGATCATTTCCAACAACATACAATGTATAGGCTATACTGGCCATCTTAATTTTCAGAATAATCTCTCAACCCACACCCACTTCCTAATTATGTCCCTATTTCTTATCCTCTCCTTCTAGCAAAACTTCTCTGAAGACCTATCTATCTATAACTGCTGATTACCTTTCCTCGTAGACATAGTCCAATCAGGCTTCCATTCCTACCTCTCCACAGAGGGGTTCTTGTCCAAGTAACCAGTGACATTCAAATCGCTGGACCCAATGAAATTCTCAGGCTTCCTCTGACTTGACCTATCAGCAGTTGATCACTTCCTCCTTCTTAATAGCCTTAATTCACTTGATTTCTACCTTGGTTCTCCTCCTACCCTTGGTTCTCCTCCTCCAAAGGAGCTTTCTTGGACTCCTTTGCACGATCTTTCCTACTCATCTTTCCAACTGCCAAACTCTGGAGTGGTTGAGGGCTCACCCCCTAGATGACTATCTATATTGACTGCCTAAGTAATCTCAAGATTAAGATTAAGATATATAAACACATAGATTTTAATTAATAAAGCAAATTAACGTCAATTATGTAAATATAAAATTTTCAATTAAAAAAAAATTTTTACCATCTTCCTAGCAATTCTCCCCAAGAATATAGGATCTTCTCAGGACAATCCTTAGACACATCACCTGTTCCACTCGAGAGTTCATTATCACTCTCTGAAGAAGAAATACAAAAAGAACAAACATTATATTACATACTATATTAGATATTAATGTATTTTAAAACAAGAAACATGACTGTGTGTCTAATGAACAATCAAATACTTTTGCTTAGTTATTACACCCATTGCAAAAATAACAGTATTTCATTAATACATTTTATCTTTAGTGCCTAAATAAATATTTTCAAATCACAAGTTTTTATGAAAATTCTTGTCTACAGTTTACACAGTGTGAAATTGAAAATACCTATAAATAAATATCTTTACCCAAAGAGAGAAAATTTAAAAGCTAATGGTAACACGATTAGAAATTCCTATACGGTGCTTTACTCATCAGTTGAACATTCTCAGATATTAATATTTTATGTAAATTATTTATATTATTTTATTACTATAGTTATTAATATTTAGTGAGACAAATAAATACTAAAAACAAGAGTCAGACATATATATCAATATATAACACCGAGAAGCATTTATAATATGATACAAACACATAACCAGAAATCTAAAAAAAATTTTTTAAGGTTTTTTAAAGATATATTGATAAGTACAAGATATTTTTGACTAAGGAAAGATGAAACTATTTGGCCTTTTAAAATGGCAACTGTATAAAACATCCGAAGATGTAAAGTAATAGTTTCAGAAAGAATAAGATAGGTTGAGCTACAGTTTACAATCAGTGGTGAAAATGAGTAATTCTAAGGTCTATAAATCTTTTGAGTGGTAACAGAGTTGGTAGAGAAAGGAGACGTAATGGGCACAATTCACCTACATTATAACAAAGCCTTTGACACAGTACTACCTAAGAAAAGGCTGGAGAAGTATTGTCTGAATGATGAAATAAGCTAGATAAAAATCTGTCTGGCTGATGGCAAGTACTAAGGTTTAATCAATGCTGTTACAGTATAGTAGGGATTGGCATTAAGTGAATCACATTGGGATCTGTGTTAAGAACAGTTTTACTTAGCATGCTACAAATCCCATGATCCAAGCATAAACTCATTCATGTATCAATGGATATATTCAAAACCAAAAATTAATGTGATAAATAAAGGTTTATATGGCCAAGTTAAAAGATTTGGTCATATCCATCTGAAAAGATTTTATCACATATTTAGTAAAATATAAACAAACTATATGCACAGGCACAGACAAATGCTTCACCATCTTTAGGACGATACCGGATAAACAAGAATCATGAGGGACATTTTATTCAAAAAGTAAGTATTGGGACTTCCCTGGTGGCACAGTGGTTAAGAATCCGCCTGCCAATGCAGGGGACATGGGTTCGAGCCCTGGTCCGGGAAGATCCCACATGCCACGGAGGAACTAAGCCCGTGTGCCACAACTACTGAGCCTGCGCTCTAAAGCCCGTGAGCCACAACTACTGAGCTCACATGCCACAACTACTGAAGCCCGCGCACCTAGAGCCCGTGCTCTGCAACAAGAGAAGCTACTGCAATGAGAAGCCTGTGCACCACAACAAAGAGTAGCCCCCACTCACCGCAACTAGAGAAAGCCTGCACGCAGCAACGAAGACCCAATGCAGCCAAAAATAAGTAAATAAATTTATTAAAAAAACAAAACAAAAAAAACTAATGAAAGCCAAAATTTCAAAAAAAAAAAAAAGTAAGCATTATTCTGGATGGTGGGATGAAGGTTAAAAGGATATACACTAACATCACTGCTCTAGAAATACCTCACATAAGCAACTCTATGAACTTTGCAACAAGTTCATCATGAAAATAATAGAAATGAGAGATTTTTTTAAAGCTAAAGCACATGAAGTATTACTAAGTACTGGAGGAATAATGTAAACAGAAACAACTGAAGCCTTAATATTAAAATATCCTAATGTAAACTACTACCCCTTATAATCCTTATAATTTTTTAAACTGAACTGAGGCACTTCTGAGAGTAATATGAAATGAATAAAGGAAACCTCATTTAAAGTGAAGTCAGGAAGCCATGAAGGCTTAGTTCTCACACATGTATCATTCACCGCAGCTTACAGACCCCAGCAGGAAGAAAGATTTCCTCCTGATCCAGCAAGGACAAGCTGCCCGCCATCTGCAGCCAATGAAGAACCCCTGCAGCCCTCCCCAATTTCCTCCTTTCCTCTATAAAAGCAAGGCCCTCTCATCCGTTCTCCAGATATGCCCATAGTTCACCATTTTTTGCTTGTCCCAAACTGCACATCTCTGCTATTCCAAAATAAACTTATTTTGCTAGTAAAATAATTGGCTGGTTTTGTTTGTTTAAAATCAACAGGGAAAAGGGACACTATTAAAAGTTACACTGGAAAACAGGTTAAACTTAGACTATCTCAGGCAAACAGACTGCTGGTCACCCCTCTTATTAATTAGTACCAAGCATAATATTAAGTACTTATAAATTGATATTCAGTTAAGCAGGGTCCAAGATGATCCTACTTTATACTCTAATTTGCTACACAGTACATCATAATACACCAAGGTGCCAAATTATTTGATGAAGTTGTACATGCTAAACTGGAGACCAAAATCTAAGAACACAATGAAAAGGAAAAAGAAAAAAGGAAACAAACACTGATGGACATCATTAATCTTGATTATGATAAAACTCAAAAAGTACTACTGATATAGAGAATCTTTCAGATTCTTATTATTCTTGTTGGGAAAGGAATCCCTAACCATGAAACAAAACCAAGATGCTATAAGAAAGAATAAGAAATATAACTAACTATAAATTAAAAACTTCTATGAAGTAAGGTACAATATATATTAAAAAACAAGCAAAAAAATTTTTCCAACATATGACAGGGCTATTTTACCTAATATACCAAGATCTTACTAAGCAATAAAATAAAGAACAATCCAACAGAAAATTGGGCCAAGGACATGAACACAGTACAGGTCAAAAATATAAAATACAACTAGCCAATAAAGATATTAAAGAAAGCCCTATCTCAATAATTTTTCAATGCAAATTAAAACAATGAAACATATTCACCAATTAGACTGGCAGACAGTATAAAGAATTATAATACCTAGTGTTGATAAAAGTATGGGGAAACAGACAAGAAGGTTGATGTTTAAACGAGCAATCTTTTTTAATTTATTAAGATTCTAAATTAATATACCATTTGATCCAGCAACTCCACTTCTAGAAATTTATTATCCAGAAATACATATGCCAGAAATATATATGTAAGAGGATTTTCATTGCATCACTGCTTATAATTATAAGGAATTGAAAACTATCAGGAATCCATCAATAGGAGTTTTATTAACTAAATTATAGTATATCCATTCAAAAGAATACTATCCGGTAGTTTAAAAGAATTGGTGAATCTTTATATGCTAACATGAAAATCACCTAAAATATATTATTTGGTGATGAAAAGAAACAAAAGAGTAATTTTAAGTATGGTTTTATTTTAGTAAATATTATTACTTATATGATTACAAATACCTTTCAAAATAGCTGCAAGCATATACACCAAACTATTAACAGCGATTATGTTCCAGCACCTAACAGTATCTTATCACATAGTAGGCACTCAATAAATATTTAGGGAATGCATCTTTCACTTTTAAGTTTTATATTTCTGTAATATTTTTATCTTTTAAAATAAGTATGCATAACTATAAGAATGGGGAAAGGATTTTAATCTTTTAATGAACCCTGTTGCTATATGAAACAAAAACCTATTTTATTATTATAAACCCCTACTAATACATCATGAAACATGAATGATAACAATGTCTTGTCTTCCTGACAACCTCCCAAGTTACTGTGCACCACAAAAAGGAAATCAGAACTGAAAGCACCTAGACTAGCAAAGGTGAACCTCAAGGAGAAGAAAAGAAAATGGGCACACTGAAGTAAAACCAGATCCCTGATGAACAATTAAGGCAGAAACAACAGCAAGTCAGGGCCGAAATATTTGGACAAAAATAGGACTTAGCCAAGGAAGATAGGAGTCCCAACCTTTTATTGATTGTCTGCCTTTTTTATTTATATTCCAGGCACTCTTCTAAGTTTTACAGGCATTAACTCATTTTATCCTCTACACAACCTAATGAGGTAGTCACTACTAGTGTGCCCACTTTAAAGGTGAGGAAACTGTGGCACAGAGAGGTTAAATACTACTGACCATGAGTCTTATATATTTACTGGCCATCCTGCTAGACAGGAAGAAAGGGGGCTAAAGAAAAGTAAATTTAAGTCTCTACTATATTAGATAAGACAGAGTTTCTAGGGAGGACTAAAGAAATAAACTAAGAAAGAAATAAGAAAGAAAAAAGACACAAAAGTGTGGTGGAAAACATAGTGAGGAGGTTGGCAAGTAAAACGTGACAAAGAAGAAGAGAGAAGGAACAATGGAATCATGCAGATACATAAAAGGATAACTCTGAAGGTTCTGAAAAAGCAACTGCACTCCATTCTACATAAAGAGAAAAAAAAGAGAGATAGTGAGGACAAATGAAAGAAGGCTGGGATTCCTATCCTTGGCTAAATCCTACTCCATCAAAATTCAGGTCAGGAGTTACCCTCTTCTGGCTAGGCTAAGTGTGCCCCCTCTAGGCATCTTCAATCATAGCACTTACCACATCCTATTATAATTGTCTGTTATCCTCTACATCTTCTCCCATCAGACTCAGTTTCTTGGCAGTGGAGACTAACTTTTATTTCTATATTGCCAGTGCCTAGATTAGTACTTGGCCATAAGACCGATAAAAGTTTCCTAAATGGATAATCAGAGGGGAGGGGAAGAAAATCCATTACAACTAGAAAAAAAAATTAAAAAGTAATGCCTTGAAAATTAGTGACATTTAGTATATGAGCATCTGTGTGCAGACATGGGTAAATGGGAACCAGGTTCATTCAATCATTCATAACTGGTCCTGGAGCCAAACTGCATGCATGTGAAACTCAGTTCCACCACTTACTAGCTGTGATCCTGGTCAAGTTACTTAACCTCTCTATACTTCAGCAGCCTATTTCTAAAATGAAGATAATAACAGTATCTATCTTATAGAGTAGTTGTAGGAATTAGGCAAGTTACTATATGCAAAACACATATTACAGTGGCTGGCAAAAGGCAAGAGCTATATAAATGTTAGCTATTAAAGCTACCTTGAGACGTAAACCTGGGGTCCAGACGCAAACCCCGCAGACGTAAACCCCCCAAGTGGTAAACCGGGCCCAGATGTAAAACTGGGTTCCAGAAGTAAACCCTCAGACGTAAACCCCCCAAGTCGTAAACATGGAGCCCAGATGTAAACCTGTGGGCTAGATGTAAACCTGAGTGGAAGCCATAACCTGGGCCTCAGACGCCGGCCAAACCCCCCAATGCTGCGCTCAGGAGCAGAGAAGGCAAGCGCCCAGCGCCCTGCATGACTCAGACCCGACACCCGGCCCTCAGGTGACTGCATCTCACTGGGAAGCCCCTGACAGGAGGCCGCCTACAGGTGTCTCCAGGATCCAAGGAGAGGAGCCCCCGACAGGATGCCTGGCCCTCAGGTGACTCTGTGACAGGACAGCTAACCAAGCCGTGTGGCTGATAGGGTCTTGGTGCTCCGGCCAGGTGTCAGACCTGTGCCTCTGAGGTGGGAGAGCCGAGTTCAGGACATTGGTCCACCAGAGACCTCGCAGCTCCACGTAATATCAAATGGCGAAAACTCTCCCAGAGATTTCCATCTCAAAGCTATGACCCAGCTCCACTCAACGACCAGCAAGCTCCAGTGCTGAACACCCCATGCCAAACAACCAGCAAGACAGAAACACAACCCCGCCCATTAGCAGAGAGGCTGCCTAAAATCATAATAAGGTAACAGACATCCCAAAACACAACTGGATGCAGTCCTGCCCACCAGAAAGACAAGATCCAGCCTCATCCACCAGAACACAGGCACCAGTCCCCTCCACCAGGAAGCCTACACAACCCACTGAACCAACCTTAGCCACTGGGGGCAGACACCAAAAACAACGGGAACTACAAACCAGCAGCCTGCGAAAAGGAGACCCCAAACACAGTAAGTTAAGCAAAATGAGAAGAAAAAGAAACACACAGCAGATGAAGGAGCAAGGTAAAAACCCAACAGACCAAACAAATGAAGAGGAAATAGGCAGTCTACCTGAAAAAGAATTCAGAGTAATGATAGTAAAAATGATCCAAAATCTTGGAAATAGAATGGAGAAAATACAAGAAACGTTTAACAACGACCTAGAAGAACTAAAGAGCAAACAAAAAATGATGAACAACACAATAAATGATATTTAAAATTCTCTAGAAGGAATCAAAAGCAGAAAAACAGAGGCAGAAGAACGGATAAGTGACCTGGAAGATAAAATAGTGGAAATAACTACCACAGAACAGAATAAAGAAAAAAGAATGAAAAGAATCGAGGACAGTCTCAGAGACCTCTGGGACAAGATTAAACGCACCAATTTCAAACTATAGAGGTCCCAGAAGAAGAAGAGAAAAAGAAAGGGACTGAGAAATATTTGAAGAGATTATAGTTGAAAACTTCCCTAATATGGGAAAGGAAATAGTCAACCAACTCCAGGAAGCGCAGAGTCCTATATAGGATAAATCCAAGGAGAAACACACCAAGACACATATTAATTAAACGATCAAAAATTAAATACAAAGGAAAAATATTAAAAGCACCAAGGGAAAAGCAACAAATAATATACAAGGGAATCCCCGTAAGGTTAACAGCTGATCTTTCAGCAGAAACTCTGCAAGCCAGAAGGGAGTGGCAAGACATATTTAAAGTGAGGAAAGGGAAAAACCTACAGCCAAGATTACTCTACCCAGCAAGGATCTCATTCAGATTCGACAGAGAAATCAAAGGTTTATAGGCAAGCAAAAGTTAAGAGAATTCAGCACAACCAAACCAGCTTTACAACAAATGCTAATGGAACTTCTCTAGAAAGGAAATACAAGCAAAGGAAAAGACCTACAAAATAAACACAAAACAATTAAGAAAATGGTAATAGGAACATACATATCAATAATTACCTTAAATGTAAATGGATTAAATGCTCCAACCAAAAGACATAGACTGGCTGAATGGATACAAAAACAAGACCCATATATATATGCTGTCTACGAGAGACCCACTTCAGACCTAGGGACACATACAGACTGAAAGTGAAGGGATGGAAAAAGATAGTCCATGCAAATGGAAATAAAAAGAAAGGTGGAGTAGCAATTCTAATATCAGACAAAATAGACTTTAAAATAAAGACTATTACAAGAGACAAAGAAGGACACTACATAATGATCAAGGGATCTATCCAAGAAGAAGATAGAACAATTGTAAATATTTAGGCACCCAACATAGGAGCACCTTATTGAGGTGCCACACAAGGCAAACGCTAAAGTCATAAAAGGGGAAATCGACAGTAACACAACCATAGTTAGGGGACCTTAACACTCCACTTTCACCAATGGACAGATCATCCAAAATGAAAATAAATAAGGAAATACAAGCTTTAAATAACACATTAAACAAGATGGACTTAATTGATATGTATAGGACATTCCATCCAAAATCAACAGAATACACGTTCTTCTCAAGTGCTCATGCAACATTCTGCAGGATAGATCATATCTTGGGTCACAAATCAAGCCTTGGTAAATTTAAGAAAATTGAAATCGTATCAAGTATCTTTTCTGACCACAACACTATGAGACTAGATATCAATTACAGGGAAAAAAATCTATAAAAAATAAAAACACATGGAGGCTAAACAATACACTACTTAATAACCAAGAGATCACTGAAGAAATGAAAGAGGAAATCAAAAAATACCTAGAAACAAATGACAATGAAAACACGACGACCCAAAAGCTATGGGATGCAGCAAAAGCAGTTCTAAGGAGGAAGTTATTAGCAATACAATCTTACCTCAAGAAACAAGAAACATCTCAAATAAACAACCAAACCTTACCTAAAGCAATTACAGAAAGAAGAACAAAAAAAACCCAGAGTCAGCAGAAGGAAAGAAATCATAAAGATTAGATCAGAAATAAATGAAAAAGAAATGAAGGAACAATAGCAAAGATCAACAAAACTAAAAGCTGGTTCTTTGAGAAGATAAACAAAATTGATAAACCATTAGCCAGACTCATCAAGAAAAAAAGGGAGAAGACTCAAATCAATAGAATTAGAAATGAAAAAGGAGAAGTAACAACTGACACTGCAAAGGATCATGAGAGATTACTACAAACAACTATATGCCAATAAAATGGACAACCTGGAAGAAAGGGACAAATTCTTAGAAAAGCACAACCTTCCGAGACTGAACCAGGAAGAAACAGAAAATATAAACAGACCTATCACAAGCACTAAGGGGAGACTGTGATTAAAAATCTTCCAACAAACAAAAGCCCAGGACCAGACGGCTTCACAGGCAAATTCTAACAAACATTTAGAGAAGAGCTAACACCTATCCTTCTCAAACTCTTCCAAAGTATAGCAGAGGGAGGAACACTCCCATGCTCATTCTATGAGGCCACGATCACCCTGATACCAAAACCAGACAAAGATGTCACAAAGAAAGAAATCTATAGGCCAATATCACCGATGAACATAGATGCAAAAATCCTAAACAAAATACTAGCAAACAGAATCCAACAGCACATTAAAAGGATCATATACCATGATCAAGTGGGGTTTACCCCAGGAATGCAAGGATTCTTCAATATACGCGAATCAATCAATGTGATAAACCATATTAACAAATTGAAGGAGAAAAACTATATGATCATCTCAATAGATGCAGAAAAAGCTTTCGACAAAATTCAGCACCATTAAGCAGAAACTAACACACCATTGTAAAGCAATTATACTTCAATAAAGATGTTTAAAAAAAAAAACAAATTCAACACCATTTATGATAAAAACCCTCCAGAAACTAGGCATAGAGGGAACTTACCTCAACATAATACAGGCCATATATGACAAAACCACAGCCAACATCCTTCTCAATGGCGAAAAACTGAAACCATTTCCCCTAAGATCAGGAACAAGACAAGGTTGTCCACTCTCACCACTATTATTCAACATGGTTTTGGAAGTTTTAGCCACAGCAATCAGAGAAGAAAAAGAAATAAAAGGAATCCAAATCAGAAAAGAAGAAGTAAAGCTGTCACTGTTTGCAGATGACATGATACTATACATAGAGAATCCTAAAGATGCCACCAGAAAACTACTAGAGCTAATCAATGAATTTGGTAAAGTAGCAGGATACAAAATTAATGCACAGAAATCTCTTGCATTCCTTTACACTAATGATGAAAAATCTGAAAGAGAAATTAAGGAAACACTCCCATTTACCATTGCAACAAAAAGAATAAAATATCTAGGAATAAACCTACCTAAGGAGACAAAAGACCTGTATGCAGAAAACTATAAGACACTGATGAAAGAAATTAAAGATGATACAAATAGACGGAGAGATATACCATGTTCTTGGATTGGAAGAATCAACATTGTGAAAATGACTCTACTACCCAAAGCAATCTACAGATTCAATGCAATCCCTATCAAACTACCACTGGCATTTTTCACAGAACTAGAACAAAACATTTCACAATTTGCATGGAAACGCAAAAGACCCCGAATAGCCAAAGCAATCTTGAGAAAGAAAAACAAAGTTGGAGGAATCAGGCTCCCTGACTTCAGACTATACTACAAAGCTACAGTAATCAAGACAATATGGTACTGGCACAAAAACAGAAATATAGATCAACGGAACCAGATAGAAAGCCCAGAGATAAACCCACGCACATATGGTCACCTTATTTTTGATAAAGGAGGCAAGAATATCCAATGGAGAAAAGACAGCCTCTTCAATAAGTGGTGCTGGGAAAACTGGACAGCTACATGTAAAAGAATGAAATTTAGAACACTTCCTAACACCATACACAAAAATAAACTCAAAATGGATTAAAGACCTAAATGTAAGGCCAGACACTATAAATCTCTTAGAGGAAAACATAGGCAGAACACTCTATGACATAAATCACAGCAAGATCCTTTTTGACCCACCTCCTAGAGAAATGGAAATAAAAATAAACAAATGGGACCTAATGAAATTTAAAAGCTTCTGCACAGCAAAGGAAACCATAAACAAGACCAAAAGACAACCCTCAGAATGGGAGAAAATATTTGCAAATGAAGCAGCTGACAAAGGATTAATATCCAAAATTTACAAGCAGGTCGTGCAGCTCAATATCAAAGAAAACAAAACAACCCAATCCAAAAAAGGGCAGAAGACCTAAACAGACATTTCTCCAAAGAAGATATACAGATTGCCAACAAACACATGAAAGAATGCTCAACATCAGTAATCATTAGAGAAATGCAAATCAAAACTACAATGAGGTATCACCTCACACCAGTTAGAATGGGCATCATCAGAAAATCTACAAACAACTAATGCTGGAGAGGGTGTGGAGAAAAGGGAACCCTCTTGCACTCTTGGTGGGAATGTAAATTGATACAGCCACTATGGAGAACAGTATGGAGGTTCCTTAAAAAACTAAAAATAGAACTACCATATGACCCAGCAATCCCACTACTGGGCATATACCCTGAGAAAACCATAATTCAAAAAGAGTCATGTACCACAATGTTCATTGCAGCTCTATTTACAATAGCCAGGACATGGAAGCAAACTAAGTCTCCATCAACAGATGAATGGATAAAGAAGATGTGGCACATATATACAATGGAATATTACTCAGCCATAAAAAGAAATGAAATTGAGTTATTTGTAGTGAGGTGGATGGAGCTAGAGACTGTCATACAGAGTGAAGTAAGTCAGAAAGAGAAAAACAAATACTGTATGCTAACACATATATATGGAATCGAAAAAAAAAAAAAGTTATGAAGAACCTAGGGGCAGGACAGGAATAAAGACACAGACGTAGAGAGTGGACTTGAGGACATGGGGAGGGGGAAGGGTAAGCTGGGACGAAGTGAGAGAGTGGCATAGACTTATATATACTACCAAATGTAAAATAGATAGCTAGTGGGAAGCAGCTGCATAGCACAGGGAGATCAGCTCAGTGCTTTGTGACCACCTAGAGGGGTGGGATAGGGAGGGTGGGAGGGAGACGCAAGAGGGAGGAGATATGGGGATGTGTGTATATGTATAGCTGATTCATTTTGTTATAAAGCAGAAATTGACACACCATTGTAGAGCAATTATACGCCAATAAAGATATTTAAAAAAAAAAAAAGCTATCTTCACCCAAACAATATGAATGCCTATGATGTAGAGTGCTGGGGTAGAATCTGGAGTGCAAGGTTTGAGGAAGGAATGAGTGGGAAGTAAAGATATTAAATGTAGATTTTTATTTATGCAAACTAATGAAATATGGGAGGTGAGAGAGTAATAGAGCTAAAGGGAACTGCAGGGTTAATTCAAGCATTACATTTCCCTTATCAACTCCGATTCCCCACCAAATTGGCCACTTCTTCCTTTTTGGCCTTATATAGACTCCTACAATAATATCTACAAGACTTCCATGAAAACATGCCTGTTTACATTATCTAGTCATGTATTTAATATCTATAACATTCATGTCCCACTCTTAAAACCCAAGCTCTGGGAGGGCTGGGATTATGTCTTATTTGCCTTTATATAGTAGCCTTTAGCACATAGTAATACTCAACTGTGGAATGAATGGAAGGATTAGTTCATTGCTGCTTTATTTTTAGAATATGTTCATACACTTAAGGTAATTGGGAAGGAAAACACTGGAGAGAGGAAAATGAGAAATCAGGCAAATTCTCTCTAAAGACATGAAATTGCCCAGGTTTGTGAGTGTTGACTGACAAGGAGGACATTTCCTATTCCGACTAGATATGAGGCTTTGATGAAGTTTGACAATGTTAAGAGAGTTAGTTGAGGAAATTTGTAGCTAACAGTTTCAACTTCCTGTATAAAGTTTAACTTTAGGAGAGGTCTCTGACAGACTCTCCTTAACTTAGAGAGTAGGATTTGGTAGAGACTCTCCTAATATGAATAATTTCAACTCCTTCTCATGAACGTTTTCCTCATGGATTTCAATTTCCCTGCAGCTACTGGTCTCCTTCAGAAAGCAGGACCATACAGAGCATTTCAGATGTCACTGGACTCATACTGTTGGACTATTACTTTCTTTAATCTAAACATCAGTGAAATAGAGAATCAATCAGGTAGTGCTGTAAAAATTAAATGAAAATGCATGTGAGGTACTACACACGGTGCCTGGCACATAGTAGTACTCAAGTGTTAGCTATCATTTTTATTCTTAATGTTATTGAGTCCTCAGTAGCCTGCCCAGCAGTACTTCAAAGTAACTAAAAAAGCATTCCAGGTTTGCTTTGTCTTATCCACTGATTTCTAGCATGCAGAGAGCAGAAACCAATTGTGCAACACCAAAAGAAGATACAATAGATGTAAATTTTTAGATCAAACAAAATAAATATGTATGATACTGCAATCAAAATAATTTAAAGGGTCTCTTAACTTTGGCCACTCCCTGCTTTGAAAAAAATCGTGTTTCTGTTAGCAATGTTTTTCATCCTAATCATAAAAGAAAAATTTCAGAACTAGTATCAACAAACATCATAAAAGGAAAAAAAAAATACAGACACACACATACACAATGCTTTTTTTTTTCAAAGTTAAAAATAAATTACAAAATTAGGGACAAATAAGCACAAAATCTCATTTTCTTTTCTTTTCAACTAAAGAATTACTCATAAAATAAAAGGCTGCAAAGTAAGCGCAGACAAAATGTGACTACTGAGGGTTTTCAGAGATTTTTCCCCTTAATTTTGGTCTTTCTTAATAAGTAATAAATGTTTGTTGAAAGTAATATAGGCAACCACAGGTTGGTATAAACTCTCTTCTAAACACACTGGGGAGAAAAAACCCAAAACCTTACTGATTGTGCAAAATCTGCAGGAACACAGGTTTGTATAATGATACCTGCCAACCTGGAATAGTACAAAAGTGATTCATTTTGATTAATTAGTTGTAAATAATGTCATTTTTGACAGCCAAACAATAAAGCTACATTTTAATGACTTAATATAATATAATCTCTAACTCTTTCTCACATCACAGAGCCAGAATATACTTGTTCTATATAGAAGCTTATATACAAATGTAAGTCATTAATGTAAAACAAAAGATATTCCTTAATTTCTGAAATGTTCTAACATTTCCCACTGTCAAAAGCAAGCTGATTTATTATAGAGAGAAGATCCATGGTAGAGGAGACCACAAATTGCATGTTTCTTTCCAACTAAATCATCATCACTGTCATTCTGAATCTAATTACAAGTTTCTAATTAATAATCCCTGTAGTTGCTAAGTGTAAGTGATTAATAAAAATGTATCATTAATTGTTGAAACCTGTCAACCACACTCAAGAGAACTAGGGCAGCCAATACACCATACCTGAAGGACAATTAACATCATTAAGCAAACTGCTTTCTTAATCATGACACTAGTATATTCCTTAGTATGTGTATATGTGTGTTTCATTTTACATTTTTCTGGGATGTTAATGAGTTAGAATTTATTTAGTTATTTATATTTTGAATTTCAGTTTTTTGCAAATGTATTTTAATTTCCCTTCCATTTTCCTTTTTTTTAAAGTGTATTATGTATGACTGACATACAAAAAACTGTAGATATTTAATGTATAAAACTTGATGTGTTTGGAAAGGCTAGTATAGTCTTAGAATAAGAAATATGAGCAATGTCTATTCGAATGTATCATCTACGCCTCTTCAAAATAAACTGAGGTGGCGAAAGAGGAAAACAGTATCTGACAGATTAAAAAAAGAACATATATGAATAGTTATACTAAAGGTTAAAACATATTATTCAAATGACTTTTTTTTTTTAACATCTTGATTGGAGTATAATTGCTTTATAGTGGTGTGTTAGTTTCTGCTTTATAACAAAGTGAATCAGCCATACACATACATATATCCCCATATCTCCTCCCTCTTGCGTCTCCCTCCCACCCTCCCTATCCCACCCCCTAGGTGGTCACAAAGCACCAAGCTGACCTCCCTGTGCTATGCAGCTGCTTCCCACTAGCTATCTATTTTACATTTGGTAGCGTATGTATGTCCATGCCACTCCTTAGCTTTGCAGAATGACTTTTTTAAAGGCAGCTAATCAATTAGAGAAAAAAAATTAAGCAAGGGTTAGAGATAACTAGAAACAAGGAGGAGCAAGAGAAGAAAGAACTCATTAGAACAGGTCACAACTAACTAACAGGTGGAAAGGGAACTCACTGACATCTACCATGTGATGCACAGCATACTCAAGAGTCCTCTGAGCAGATCACCCTCTTCAACCAAGAGTGTAACTCTGAAAGGGAAAATACTCACAAATAAATAAGAAAGGAAGGGGAAATGACCACAAAACTTGCCAAAGCAGCCACATGAAGTCAGGCAGTCAAGGAAGTAACAGTAAGATCAGGTTCATGTTTGCATTTGGGTTTTTTTCTTTATATTCCCCTGAGAGTCTATACTTCTGAATATGAACCCAGTTGAGTTACTGAAAAAATCAGAAAACTAGACATGATAAAGACTGAGTATCTATCTGTATGTATGTATATATAACACATATATGGGCACACATATGAACACACACACTCACACACACACACACACATATATATGGAGAGGAAGAGAAGGAGGGAGGGCAAAAGAGAGATGGAATACATGTTTCCCAAATTAGGGAGGTGGGGGATGTAAACTCTGGAGGAAATGGATCCCTTTAAGGGAAAGCATATTAAGTGATGAACAGATGGCCAAGTATAGAACACAATGGGGGGAAAAGCAGAAACTGCCAAAATAGACTTAGGTTAGTCTTTAATACAGACTATCTCTTACACATAGGATCTTAAAATTCAAACGTGGCAACAAAAGTATTTGTGAAAACAACAGTAAATAATGGATTTTTGAGAAAAACTCAAGGTTTTGGAATGTACGCTCCATTTTGTTGAGCCTGCTAAGCATTCTTTGCATGGCCCTAGGATAATACGTCTCCCTATAATGGCCTGAATACTTGTCTGCCTTCCTTTCAAGACTAACCTAGTCACTTATGTAAGAGACTGTGTTCCAGTCATCACTGTATTCTTCCCTATCAAAGCACTTAGCGATTTGGCTGGCAAGATGGCAGAGTAGAAGGACGTGAGCTCACCCTTTCATACAAAAACACTGAAATCACAACTAACTGCTGAACAACATCAACAAAAAAAATGCTGAAATCTACCAAAAAGATATCCTACATCCAAAGACAAAGAAGGAGCCACAACGAGATGATAGGAGTCATCGCAATCACTATAAAATCAAATCCATTCCCACCAGGTGGGCAACCCACAAACTGGAAAAGAATTATACCACAGAAGTTATCTCACAGGAGTGAAAGTCCTGAGCCACACGTCAGGTTTCCCAGCCTGGGGGTCTGGCAATGGGAGGAGGAGCCCCCAGAGAATCTGGCTTTGAAGGCCAGCGGGGTTTGATCGCAGGATTTCCACAGGACTGGGGGACACAGAAACTCCACTCTTGGAGGGCACATACAAGGCCCTATGTGCACAAGGACCCAGGGAAAAAAGCAGTGACCTCATAAGAGACTGGGCCAGACCTACTTGCTAGTACTAGAGGATCTCCTGCAGAGGAGGGGGCCAGCTGTGGCTCACTATGGGGACAAAGACATTGGCAGCAGCAGTTCTGGCGAGTACTCATTGGCATGAGCCTTCCTGGAGGCCATCATTTTCTCCACAAGACCTAGTCCCACCCAATAGCCTGTAGGCTCCAGTGCTGGGATGCCTCAGGCCAAACAATCAACAGGGTGGGAACACAGCCCCACCCATCAGCAGACAGGCTGCTTAAAGTCTTCCTGAGCACAGCCCTGCCAACCAGAGGGACAAGTCCCAGCTCCACCCACCAGGGGAAAGGAACCAGAACCCTCCCACCAGGAAGCCTGCACAAGCCTCTTAGACAGCCTCATCCACCAGAGGGCAAATAGCAGAAATGAGAAGAACTACAATCCTGCAGCCTGTGGAACTAAAACCTCAATCACACAAACTTAGAGAAGATGAGAATGGGAGAGAAATATGTCCCAGATGAAGAAACAAGATAAAACCCCAGAGGAACAACTAAGTAAAGTGGAGATGGGCAATCTACCAGAAAAAGAATTCAGAGTAATGATAGTGAAGATGACCCAAGATCTTGGAAAAAGAATGGAGGCACAGATCGACAAGATATTAGAAATGTTTAACAGAAGAACTAAAGAACAAATAAGCAGAGGTGAACAATACAATAACTGAAATGAAAAAATACACTAGAAGGAATCAATAGCAAAGTAACTGAGGCAGAAGAATGGATAACTGAACTGGAAGACAGAATGGTGGAAATTTTCTGACACAGAACAGAATAAACAAAAAAGAATTTTTAAAAAAATGCAGACAGCCTAGGAGACCTCTTGGACAACATTAAACGCACCAACATTCATATTATACGGGTCCCAGAAGGGGGAGAGAGAGAGAAAGGACCTGAGAAAATACAGTAAGTCCCCTACATACTAACCTTCAACTAACTTACGTGATTGGACATGCAAACGCGTGTCCAATCACGTAAGTTAGTTCACATCTCTGGCATACATCGTGCGTGTGTCCTCTACAAGTGGTTGTGCTTTTATGTACTTTACTGTACAGTATTGTATAGAGTACAGTAGTACAGTATCTTTATTTCAAGCCCAGGATGTCCAGAAGCAAGTGTAAAAGCAGCAGTGATATAGCTCGTACTGCTAAGAAGAAGGCACTGTTAGTTTCTGAGACACAGGACTTGAATGTAGAATGGTACACAAAGGTTGCAGCAGTCATTCAGAATGCAATCCAGTGCTACCGTGTCATCTATGACAAGCAAAAAAGAGCTTCTACCCAGACATCACTGGATCGTTTTTTGAAGAGGATAGATAGAACTGAATCCAGCAAGGAACCAGAACCTATGCCATCAATGTGAGGAGTAAGTGAAATTGCAGCTTGCCCTCTGTCTCCTACTGCTGATGATCCTTCAGCTCTACTATCTCCCACCTCCTCTCCTACCTCCAGTCAGTAACTCTTCCTGCCTGTTAACTCGATGCCAGCCCCTGTATGCCAGCTGCTGTACTGTACTACTATACTTTTCAAGCTACTGTAAGATTAAAAATGTTTTCTTTACTTTTTGTGTTTGTTTTTTATGTATTATTTGTGTGGAAAGTATTATAAACCTATTACAGTACAGTACTATATAGCCGATTGTGTTAGCTGGGTACCCAGGCTAACTTTGCTGGACTTATAAACAAATTGGACTTACGAATGTGCTCCCGGAATGGAACTCGTTTGTATGTAGGGGACTTAACTGTATTTGAAGAGATAATAGCTGAAAACTTTCCTAATATGGGAAAGGAAACAGTCACCAAAGTCCAGGAAGCACAGAGAGTCCCAGGCAGGATAAATGTAAGGAGGAATGCACCGAGACACACAGTAATCAAACTGACGAAAATTAAAGGCAAAGAAAAAAATATTAAAAGCAAAAAGGGAAAAGCAACAAATAACATACAAGAGAACTCCCATAAAGTGATCAGCTGATTTCTCAGCAGAAACTCTGCAGGCCAGAAGGGAGTGGCATGATATATTTAAAGTGACGAAAGGGAAGAACCTACAACGAAGAATACTCTACCCAGCAAGGCTCTCATTCAGGTTTGATGGAGGAATTAAAAGCTTTTCAAACAAGCAAAAGCTAAGAGAATTCAGCACCACCAGACCAGTTTTGCAACAAATGCTAAAGGAACTTCTCTAAGCAGAAAAGAAAAGGCCACAACTAGAAACAAGAAAATTACAAATAGAAAAGCTCACCAGTAAAGGCAAACAGAAAGTAAAGGTAGGAAAGCATCCACACACAAATATGATATCAAAACCAGCAACTGTGAGAAGAGGAGAGCACAAATGCAGGATATTAGAAAGGCATTTGAAATTAAAAGACCAGCAACTTAGGGGACTTCCCTGGCAGTCCAGGGGTTAAGACTTCGTCTTCCAGTGCAGGGGGTGCAGGTTCGATCTCTGGATGGGGAACTAAGATCCCACATGCCTTATGGCCAAAAAAAAAAACAAAAAAATGTAAAACAGAAGCAATATTGTAACAAATTCAATTAAGACTTTAAAAATGGGCCACATCAAAAAAAATCTTAAAAAAAAAAAAGCAGCAACTTAAAACAATCTTGTTTATATACAGACTTCTAAGAAAATGGCAATAGGAACATACATATTGATAACTGCCTTAAATGTAAATGAATTAAATGCTCCAACCAAAAGACACAGACTGGCTGAATGGATACGAAAACAAGACCCATATATATACTGTCTACAAGAAACGACTTGAGATCTAGGGACACATACAGACTGAAAGTGAGGGGATTGAAGAAGGTATTCCATGCAAATGGAAATCAAAAGAAGGCTGGAGTAGCAATACTCATATCAGATAAAACAGACTTTAAAATAAAGACTGTTACAAGAGACAAAGAAGGACACTACATAATGATCACAGGATCAATCCAGGAAGAAGATATAACAATTATAAATATATATGTACCCAACATAGGAGCACTCCAGTATATAAGGCAAATACTAACAGCAGTAAAAGGAGAAATCAACAGTAACACAATAATAGTGCAGGACTTTAACACGCCACTTTCATCAATGGACAGATCATCCAAACAGAAGATCAATAAGGAAACACAGGCCTTAAATGACACATTAGACCAGATGGACTTAATTGATATTTACAGAGCATTCTATCCAAAAGCAGCAGAATACACATTCTTTTCAAGTGCACATGGAACATTCTCCAGGATTGATCACATGCTGGGCCACAAAGCAAGCCTTGGTAAATTTAAGAAAACTGAAATCATATCAAGCATCTTTTCCAACCACAGCACTATGAGGTTAAATCAACCACAAGAAAAAAACTGTAAAAAACACAAACATGTAGAGGCTAAACAGCATGCTACTAAACAACCTATGGATTACTGAAAAAAATCAAAGAGGAAATCAAAAAATACCTAGAGATAAATGAAAATGAAAGCATGACTATCTAAAACCCATGGGACGTAGCTAAGAGGGAAGTTTATAGCAATACAATCTTACCTTAGGAAACAAGAAAAATCACAAATAAACAACCTAATCTTACACCTAAAGCAACTAGAGAAAGAACAAACAAAACCCAAAGTTAGTAGAAGGAGAGAAATCATAAAGATCAGAGCAGAAATAAATGAAATAGAAAAAAGAAAACAGGAGAAAAGATCAATGAAACTAAAAGCTGGTTCTTTGAGAAGATAAACAAAATTGATAAACCTTTAGCCAGACTCATCACAAAAAAAGGGAGAGGGCTCAAATCAATAAAATTAGAAATGAAAAAGAAGTTACAATGGACACCACAGAAATACACCACAGAAAGGATCATAAGAGACTACTACAAGAACTATATGCCAATAAAATGGACAACCTGGAAGAAATGGATAAATTCTTAGAAAGGTACAATCTCTCAAGACTGAAACAAGAAGAAATAGAAGATATGAACAGACCAATCAGAAGTACTGCAATTGAAACTGTGATTGAAAAACTCCCAACAAACAAAAGTCCAGGACCAGCTGGCTTGACAGACGAATCCTATCAAACATTTAGAGAGTTAACACCTATACTTCTCAAACTCCTCCAAAAAAACTGTAGAGGAAGGAACACTCCCATGCTCATTCTTTGAGGCCACCAACACCCTGAAACCAAAACCAGACAAAGATATCACAAAAAAGAGAAAATTACAGGCCAATTATCACTGATGAACACAGACACAAAAATCCTCAACAAAATACTAGCAATCTGAATCCTAGGGGAATACTAGGGGAAAACATAGGCAGAACACTCTATGACATAAAATGCAGCAAGAACTTTTCCGAGCCATCTCCTAGAATAATGGAAATAAAAACAAAAATAAACAAATGGGACCTAATTAAACTCAAAAGCTTTTGCAAAGCAAAGGAAACCATAAACAAAATGAAAAGACAACCCAAAGAATGGGAGAAATTTGCAAACGATGCAACTGATAACAGATTAGTCTCCAAAATTTACAAACAGCTCATGCAGCTCAATAACAAAAAAATAAACAACCCAATCAAAAAATAGGCAGAAGACCTAAATAGACATTTCTCCAAAGAAGACATAGAGATGGCCAAGAGGCACATGAAAAGATGCTCAACATCCCTAATTATCAGAGAAATGCAAATCAAAACTACAATGAGGTATCACCTCTCACCAGTCAGAACGGCCATCATCAAAAAATCTACAAACAATAAATGCTGGAGAGGGTGTGGAGAAAAGGGAACCCTCCTACACTGTTGGTGGGAATGTAAATTGATATAGCCACTATGGAGAACAGTATGGAGGTTCCTTAAGAAACTAAAAATAGAGCTACCATATGATCCAGCAATCCCACTCCTGGGCATATATCTGGAGAAAAACATGGTTTGAAAGGATACATGCACCCCAATGTTTGCTGCAGTGCTGTTTACAATAGCCAAGACATGGAAGCAACCTAAATGTCCATCAACAGATGAATGGATAAAGATGTGGTAATATATACAATGGAAAATTACTCAGCCATTAAAAAGAATGAAATAATGCCACTTGCAGCAACACAGATAGACCTGGAGATTATCATACTAAGTGAACTAAGTCAGACAGAAAAAGATAAATATCATATGATATCGCTTATATGTGGAATCTTTTTTTAAATGATACAAATGAACTCATTTACAAAACAGAAACACACTCACAGACTTAGAGAACCAACTTATGGTTACCTGGGGGTAAGGGTGGGGGGGAGGGATAGACTGGGAGTTTGGGATTGACATGTACACACCACTATATTTAAAATATATAACCAACAAGGACCTACTGTATAGCACAGGGAATGTTGCTCAATAGACTTTAATAACCTAAATGGGGGAAGAATTTGAAAAAGAATAGATAACATGTATATGTATAACTAAATCACTTTGCTGTACACCTGAAACTGACACAACATTGTTAATCAACTATGCTCCAATATAAAATAATATTTTTTAAAGTACTTGGCAACTGGTAAGCACTCAATAAACGTTTGATGAATAAAATAAGGAATGCAATATTTTCAGAACCTATATCAACTGCCTACATAATATTTCCATTTGGATATCTAATAAGATTTCAAAATAAAATGCTTAATTTTCTTCCCATACCTGTATTTGCCTGATTTCCCACCCTTCCTCACCATTTTCATAAATGACAGCACTATTTATTCAGTTGTTTACATTGAAAATCTACAAGTTATTCTTGAAACCTTGTACCCTCATTACATAAATACATTTAATTACTCAACCCTGTGGACTCCACCTCCAAAACGTTAACTCGAATCTACCTACTTTTCTCCCTTTCCAAATCCAACTCTAACCCCAGCCTCCAACATTTTGACAGAGATTACGATGAGAGTCTCCCAAATGGTCTCCCTGATTCCATCCATGCTCTGCTGAACTCCATCTCCATGTATACAGCTGATGTGGTGTTCTGAAATCATGAATCAAATTTTTGTCCTTTCCAGCTTAGAACCCTTCAAAGGCTTCAAAAAGGAAAAAAGGAAAAACTCCTCCCTTTGGCTTATAGGAATTACATGATGTCCCCTGGCTCCCTGTCCACATCTGCTTGTACTACTCCCTTGCTTGTCCCCTACCCTTCGGTCATCTGTCCTCCCTTCCTCCTCTTCAAACAAACCAGGCACACTTTCACCTTTGAGCCTCTGTACCAACTGTCCCCCCTCCTTTCCCCACCTTCCAATGGAAAGGTGCCCTTTCCCCACCTTCCAATGGCTGGCTTTCCCTTGTCACTCAGATCTCAATTTAAATGCCACCTCCTCAGAGAAATTTTTTGCTGACCACCTAATCTAAAGGTGGTCCAGACCTATCAAGCATCATTAGTTCTTGATATTTTTCTTATTTATTTATTATCTGTCATCTCTCTCGCAATCATAAGTAGAGAAAATTTATCTATCTTATTATGTCAGAGGTCTTCAAGATTACCGCCAGGTTCAATGATTCACTAGGAGGACTCACAGGACTCAGCTTATAGTTGTACTTAACACTTATGATTTTCTTTTTTTTTTTTTAATAAATTTATTTATTTATTTATTTTGGCTGTGTTGGGGCTTCATTTCTGTGCGAGGGCTTTCTCCAGTTGCGGTGAGCGGGGGCCACTCTTCATCGCGGTGCGCGGGCCTCTCACTGTCGTGGGCTCTCGTAGCGGAGCACAGGCTCCAGACGCGCAGGCTCAGTAGTTGTGGCTCATGGGCCCAGTTGCTCCGCGGCATGTGGGATCCTCCCAGACCAGGGCTCAAACCCGTGTCCCCTGCATTGGCAGGCAGACTCTCAACCACTGTGCCACCAGGGAAGCCCAACACTTATGATTTATTACAGTGAATGGACACAAAGAAAAATAAGCAAAGGGAAACGGCACATTGGATGAAGTCCGGAGGAAAGAAGGTACAAACTTCCGAGAGTCCTCTCCCAGTGGAATCCTCTCCCAGAGGACACACTTAATTCCTCCAGCAATGAGTTGTGACAGCATGTGTGAAATGTTGTCTACTAGGAAAGCTCATGAGAGACTCTGTGCCTGAAGTTTTTCTAGGGGCTGGTCATGTAAGTACCCTATGCTTAGCATGTACCAAAATTTCAGAAGCCAGAAGGAAAGCAGGTGTTCAGCATAAACCATACTGTTAGTACAAACAGTTTAGGCATAGTGAGCCACTCTTCTCAGTTAGGGAATGTGGGAACCCTCCTGAAATCTAAGTTTACCAATACCAGCCAAGGGCCAACCTTGCAAGCAGGCTCTTCTAGGGACAGCAGTCTGAAGCCTGCTATGTTAACTCATTTCTACACATTTATTAACCCCTATATCACCTATTCTAACTTCCATTAACAGATTTTTAAAACAAAAATGTTTATCTTCTCTGAATCTAACATTTCAAAGAGATTTCCATTCATTAAACAAATATTTACTTAACACTTGCCACATGCTAGGCATAGGGAGCTCAAAAAATAATAAAATACCATCTGCACCTTAGGAACTCACACTCTAGAAGGTGAGAGAAATGAATTTAAAAGACCATATTTATAATCAAGTATTTTAAGAATTATTAAGTGGTGTATCCAAAGTACCATTAGAACATAATGGCAGAAAGACTAACACTGCCTCAGTGTGTAAGAAAAAAACTTCCAGAAAAAATTAAGAGAGAGAAGAAAGGGCCTACTTTAGCTAGAAATGGTCAAACAAGATTATCTGAAGGGGTAACACTTGAGCCTTGAGCTGAGATCTGAATGATAAGGAAAAGGCAGCCAGCAGAAGTTCTGATCAAAGTACCTTCCAAACAAACAGTAACATATGCAATGGCACTGAGAAAGGTCCATTAAAGGGAAAGCTCTAAATACCTAAAATACAGTAAACATTTGATAAACGGTACCTATTAGTACAGTATCATGTCCTCTCCATGTATTAAGAAACTGATGCTTTTAGAGATTAGATACATGAAGCCCATACCACTAGTACATTTGTATATTATTTATGTCTACCCTATTCATTTACCAAAAAAAAAAAAAAAATGTTTTTAGGCAGAAGTTAAAAATAGTACAAGTAAAATGAAGCAAAAATCAATTAATTATTCATTGATTCAAATATTTACTAAGTACACACTACACGGCCAAACTTAAAAAGGTGAAACAGACATGCCTCCTAACTTTGAGGACTTTATGTTCTAGTAGGAAAAAAAAGGAAATGGATGTAGACACATGAGAGCAAAGCAGAATATGTGCTATAACAGAAACAGGAACAGAAAAGTCAATGGCTGGAGTGGGGTAGGAAACATGCCTTAGATCAGAACACCCAAGCTAAAGCAACATACAACAGGTAAATGAAAAACTAAGCCTTAACCTGTTCAAAAAAAAAAAGGCAAATAAGGGGAAAAAATGAAGGGTTATATACACAAATCTTACTGATAAAAGATTTTTTAAAACTTCATTAAGAGAGATACTTTTTCCTAAGCTGTGTAAGCAATTTATCTGCTAAATCTTTTACACTGAATAAAATAAACCACGTCTAAGAAGACATTTTTAACTCAACTGTAGAAATATCTATTACACCAACCTTTGATTAAAGTAGAAAATACAAAATTAGTATGACATAAAAGGCCCTCCATTATCCAACCTCTGTATTCGCTCTAATCTCATTTCCCACCCTTACAGGTGAACTATGTATATTTTACTGCACTCATAATGCTATTTCCCATCACCTGAAATTTTCCTCCACCTGGAAAGGCTCCCTTACTATAGCGTCCAAATATTTCTAGCTAAATAATATGCATTAATCAAGACTGAACTCAGAGGCATAATTTTCAAGACGGCTTCCCTGAATTTTCAGGCTAAACTAAGTTCCTTTTAGTCAGTTCACATTATACCCTGTTCTCATCTTATTAAAGTTGGCCCTCCTCATCCGTAGGGTCTGCATTCATGGATTCAAACAATCGTGGATCATCTGTAAGGAACTTGGGAATCCAAGGATTTTGGTATCTGCAAGGAGTCCTATAACCAATCCCCTGCAAATATACAGGGATGACTGTACTGCATTTACTATATTTTACTAAAATTATCTATTTATGGGTCTTCTTCTTCAACCAGACTATAAGCTCCTCAAGGATAAGTCACATCTTATTTTTGTGTCCACAGCACTTAGCAGACAAGTGGGTGCCCCCTAAAAGTTTATTAAACTTTTACAATTTTGATAAAACCTACTGAAAAACAAATTTGAGTTACAGATGGCTTTCTAATGATCGGAACTGATCCAGGAATCACATTTGAAAAACTTAGAAGAATAAATCATTAATTTTCTTTAAAGGGAACATCCTAAATAGCAATAGTCTACATTTTTCACAGTCTATAGTACAGACTCTTCAAAACGGAGATCATTAGCAAGTGCCAAATGCACCTGTGGTCTGTACTGTGAAAGAGAGAAGATCCAGTTGCTCTGTGCACTTCTTAGGTGAGTGACTGGTAAAATGAAATTGTGCTGCAGAAGTCAAAGAGCCCTCCATGTATACCCACTTGGATTGAGGGCCACTGAATCGCAGAACAGGTGATCTTCTATAATCAATGGTTCTCAATTCTTTCTGCCTCTATATCATTCACATATGTAGCCCATTCTCATGAATTATATTTTTCAACATACACAGTGAATTCTCAACTTAGAACACACACTTCTGAAGTAACAAGGCACTTCCATATATTGAGAATTACTGATCTATATATATTATTTCAATTTGAAAACATCACATAGGATTTGATATGTTGATCTTTTTATGAGTATATTTATAACTTATAATACATTCTTTTTTTAAATGTGATAAAGGCCAACATACAAAACGTGACTTATGTGAAGGTCAAACATTCTACTAAATTCAAACTACAATCTGCTCCTTTGCCCTAAAATCTGGTTGCTAGTCACAGTGAAAGAAATGGAAATCTACTGCATCATTCTATGATGAAGGTGTATTATTCTACTATGCAAAATATCATCCTCTTTTCAAGAAAAGTTGTGAGAATGAAACTCAAGATTTCTCTTTTTTTTTAACATCTTTATTGGAGTATAATTGCTTTACAATGGTGTGTTAGTTTCTGCTGTATAACAAAGTGAATCAGCTATACATATACATATACCCCCATATCACCTCCCTCTTGCGTCTCCCTCCCACCCTCCCTAACCCACTCCTCTAGGTGGTCACAAAGCACTGAGCTGATCTCCCTGTGCTATGTGGCTGCTTCCCACTAGCTATTTTACATTTGGTAGTGTATATATGTCAATGCCACTCTCTCACTTCTTCCCAGCTTACCCTTCCCTCTTCCCGTGTTCTCAAGTCCATTCTCTACATCTGCGTCTTTATTCCTGTCTTGCCCCTAGGTTCTTCAGAACCTTTTTTTTCAGATTCCATATATATGTGCTAGCGTATGGTATTTGTTTTCCTTTTTCCGACTTACTTCACTCTGTATGACAGACTCTAGGTCCAACCACCTCACTACAAATAACTCAATTTCACTTCTTTTTATGGCTGAGTAATATTCCATTGTATATATGTGTCATATCTTCTTTATCCATTCATCTGTCAATGGACACTTAGGTTGTCCAGGACACTCCATGTCCTGGCTATTGTAAATAGTGCTGCAATGACCATTGTGGTACATGACTTTTTGAATTATGGTTTTCTCAGGGTATATGCCCAGTAGTGCGATTGCTGGGTCATATGGTAGTTCTATTTTTAGTTTTTTAAGGACCTCCATATTGTTCTCCATAGTGTCTGTATCAATTTACATTCCCACCAACAGTGCAATAGGGTTCTCTTTTCTCCACACCCTCTCCAGCATTTATTGTTTTTAGACCTTTTGATGATGGACATTCTGACCAGTGTGAGGTGATACCTCATTGTAGTTTTGATTTGCATTTGTCTAATGATTAGTGATGTTGAGCATCCTTTCATGTGTTTGTTGGCAATCTGTATATCTTCTTTGGAGAAATGTCTATTTAGGTCTTCTGCCCATTTTTGGATTGGACTGTTTGTTTTTTTTGATATTGAGCTGCATGAGCTGCTTGTATATTTTGGAGATTAATCCTTTGTCAGTTGCTTCATTTGCAAATATTTTCTCCCATTCTTTGGGTTGTCTTTTCATCTTGTTTATGGTTCCCTTTGCTGTGCAAAAGCTTTTAAGTTTCATTAGGTCCCATTTTTTTATTTTTGTTTTTATTCTCATTACTCTAGGAGGTGGGTCAAAAAGGATCTTGCTGTGACTTATGTCATACAGTGTTCTGCCTATCTTTTCCTCTAAGAGTTTTATAGTGTCTGGCCTTACATTTAGGTCTTTAATCCATTTTGAAACTCAAGATTTCTTAAATTATGGAGTTTTAATCCCTTAACTAGATTAACATGACGTTATAAATATTCAACAGAAATCTTACTTTGGAAATGATCGTAAGTACAAAGCCTTCAAGAGGTATCCAAATTCTAACTATTGGAATTCAACTCATCCTTCTCTGAGTGTCTGTACTTCTAATATCTTGCATTTATTTTACACATGTCTCTTTCTATCTTTAGACTGTAAGCTCCTTGAAGATAGGAACTGATCTTAAGCATTTAATACAGCATTTAATATATGCCTTGCATAGAGCAGGTTCTAAGTATAATGGAATGTAGGAAGGATGAAAGAACAGAATCTGAAAAGGAAAGGTAAGTAGAACAGAGCAAAGTTTGAGAATGATGGAAGCAAGGAAAAGAAAACTAACACTAGAGAGCCATAAAGGTATGGGGAGAAAGACGAGTGAAAAGGCTATTAAGCAGGTTATAGCTGGGCAATTCTGAAGAGACATAAATAATCTAATACCCTTATTTCTCTGATGTAAAATTTGTTTGTGGTTTTTGTACAAAGAAAAAAGACAAATTAAAGCTCTAATTATCTAAAGCCAAACTTCTGTTTTATTTTTTAAATACCACTCAAAAAAAATTTAATGTGCTCAAATGGGTACCACTTAGAATTTTTATTGAATAATTTGTCTGTCTCTACTTACAGTATAATGGAAACACTAACAGTACTGTATTATGTAGACCTTCTGCTGACATACACTTTACAAATATTTACTCCAGCCCAAATACTAAAGCCAGTGTGGTATTTTTAGCACTAAGTTTTGAGAAAGCTCAGCTTTCCTCCTGTAGTTATAAGAGATCTGAGTCACTCAACTCCCAGAGCCATATTCAAATCATTAGAACACCATATCCCCCTGGTGTAACAAGAGCCATAATTTCTCCAACTGAAAAATTAAGCCCTTTCCTTTTAGGAAAAGAGAGAACGGCACATGAATTAGTTCCAAAAGAGAGAATGCTAAAGAGAATCGCATATGAATTAGTTCCATAATATTTCTGCAAATAGTTAATAAACTCTCAGTCTTGCTTCAGCTAAAGGAGTTAACTGTTTACAAAATGCAATTATAAAGTAATCGGAAGACTAGATTCTGGTCCGGACACTGTCGCTTGATCTCAGAGTCTCAGTTTCCAGAACTTTAAATGAGATAGTTCAGTATAATTAAATTCAAATAGCATTTATTGAGTACATTCTGTGTGCAAATATATAATGCCTAAATTGTTGCCAGGCTCCAACATTTAAATATTTTAATGATGTGAGGTTATCAAAATTGTCCTGATTGAAATAGACTGTATAAAGAGAACCCAACAACTAGCACCCTCCTCCTCAGGGATTTTCCTCAGACACCTACCTCCCCAAGCCCTGCCCTTGGGAGTCATAGTTGCTCTCAGTAATTTCTGGCTTCAACCCAAACCCCAGCACGAGGCTGATAAAGAATGGCAGTCTGACATACTCAGCTCCCACCTGAAATGGGGGCAGTGCCTGAGGAGGAAAAGGGAGATTCAAGTAAGGTGCTAGTCTGAAAAACAAAGAAAAGGTTTTAGCATGAAAACCACTCATAAACCGTGTGACCTTGGGCAAGCTGCTTAACCTTCCTAAGCTTTTTTTTCTATACTAAAAAAAAAAGGATAAAATACCACCTCACAGGACTGATGTGAGAATTAAATAGATAATTCACATAGTTTTCCATACATATTTTTCATTATTATTAATAACTAGAAAGTTGAATTAACTGCCTTATGAATCAGTTACTCAACCTGTTTCCAGGGACCAGTCTACCTACCAAGTATTAAGGACATTCTACCTCAGGAGAGGGCAAGCAGTAGATGACTCTAAGATCTCTTCTAATTCAAAGGTTCACTGAAAATATGCAGCTGTATCACCATCACCATCACCAGGGTGTGTGAACGATCACACCAAGGTAGTCACTACAATCTTACAGTCTGTATCTTAATCACTAAGTTAGCAGCAAAAGGGGGTAAGGTGGCCATGCAAACACTAGACACAAGGTCTCTGAAATGGGCATTGCATAACTACCATCTGCTATTACTTATGGGAATAAAAGTCCAGAGGCTAGAGAGGGCTCACTTCGCAATATGGAGAACAGCAAAAAAATGCTGATAATAGTCCCAGGCACATGGATATGTTCAATAAAGTTAGCTTCTATTATTGTTATTATCATGTCATAGAAGCAGTCTCTGGGGACTATCACAAAAATAAGTTTCAAGTACTATAGGCTTTCGGGCACCCTATATACCTTAACACTGCTGGCAAACTGTAGGGTCTCCAGATTTCACTAGAGATCATTCTCCAGAACATTTAAATTTCTTCAGTCAGTTGAAGCATGATTAAGATGTCTTAATCTAACACAAATACATTTTGTTATGGTTTATTACCACCACACCAAGTAAAGCAGGTGCTGGTCAAAGATGAAGCAAGCTTAAGTGACCACAGTGCTGACAGAGTAGGCACTCAATAAACATCTGGGAGGGAGAGAGAGAATCCAAGAGGAAAGCAAAAATCCCTTCCCCTCAAATACAATGGATTATTTCTGGGTTCCTAGTACTTTTGATCTGTATATCCATGGTTTGATGGGATCCCAAAACAATATATACCTCTTAACAGATAAAAATCCAAAAGGAGTGGGTGTGAGTAGAGAGAAGCAATGGTTTTTTATGACTCTTCCCCCACATTACCACAATAAAAATGCTCACTCTCTTCCTGATTTCCCTTTAGACTAATATTCAGGCAGATATATCAACCAAATGAGATTTTTAGAATTTGTCTATAGGTATTGTGAAATACTAAATCTCTGACAGGAAGAGCAGTTTATATGAGGTTTAACAACCAAATAGGCACTTACAAAATTAAAATCTATTAGCCTAATAAGCATATAAAACATGTTCAATCTCATTTATAATCAAGGAAATGTAAACAAAATGAGATGCTATTTATCACCAATCAGAATGGTAAATATTTAAAGACTGGTAATATCTCCTGCTGTTGAAGGTAGGAGGTAAAGGGTGCTCAGATAAACTACTGGAAGGGGCATACATTTGCAGTCTTTCTAGAGAGCAATTTAGTAGTACCTATCAAAAACCAGATTGCGCTTCAGAGTATATATACAAAGAAGGCTATTCTTTACGACATCTGTAATAGCAAAAAAGAAGAATGGAAATTGCTGTTAGAACCTTCAAAAGAGAAATGGAAAAGTAAGTTATGCTATAACCATGCCACAGAATACTATGCAATTTGAAAAAATGAGAAATAGTTTAATGTAGTGTTCATAATAGATTGTTTAATGAGAAAATCAAGTTGCCAAACATGATATACACAATATACACAATGTTCCTTTTGGAAACCAATACATAAACTGTTAAATGATTTCTCTTGAGAATTAGCATTGGTGGACAATAGGAGTCCATTTTTTATATTTATTTTAAAAATTTAAGCAATGAAAAAGAGAAAGAAAACTCCATGTATTTTTGTGTGTTTGTTTTTTAAGTAATACAAAGATGATTATTCTTCTCAAATTATAAATCAGTGACTGGCTTTACACAGTTGATTTTTCAGTAGTACTGTTAATATATTTAAATGTCTTAAAGATTTGATTTAAAAAATGATTTTCTCAGTCAAAACCCATTTTAGTTGATTCATGTGCTTGGTTAAATTGAAATGACAAACATATCAATAATATTTGCAAGGGGAAAATAGAACATGCTATTATAAGTTTACCTCAGAGAAAATCCACTTGGGGTTTTTTACATTTGGTTCATCATTTGTCAACAGCAATAATTATTTTAAGAACTCTAGCCTGTTTCTAACGAATCTCCTCTCTTTATTAGGCTACCATTTAAAATGTTATTGTTATCATATTAAGCTGAAGCCATTGTGAATAAATATTCATCTCTCTCTTAGCATGCTGGATCTAAACAACATTTTCAAACACATGAACCACTTTTTGGTTCACTTTTACTGAACCACTCAGGAAAATATAATTACACCAAAAATGTTAATAGAAAGATGAATAAAATCAAGTCAAATTTCTATAAAAACTGTGTGGAATTTAGCCAGTTGCACTGACCCTTCAAGTACAAGGTTCATTTAAAAGTCAGCCCTACTATCAACAATGACATTTATAGGATTAAATTAAGCCTTCCAATTTTCAAAAAAGTACCAGTATATAACTTTATTTAGAATATGATTAATGTTCACATAAATGTGTGAGATTTCTGTACTTTGAAAATATTTCATTAAAACAAAAATCCTCAGGTAATGAGATGATTACTTTCCTTTAAAAAGAAACGACAAGAAAGAAATTTTGTATTAACCTAAAACTCTAGATATCAAAGATTTTCCCTCAATTCCCTTAAATTAAGTAGGAAAAGGGGGTTTTCATGAAGGAGGGGAATCCCATATCAGTTAAATTTCTGGGATTTCAAATAAAAACACCTTTGTATGTAATGTGAATTCTGAATAATATGATAAGAAACATGAGTAAGTGGTCAAGTTTTCATCCATACTTGATGTAGCACTAGCCTTGGTGCTACATCCAACAATTTGCACAACCAAATTTTATAGAATTCAATCTCCCTCTTATCTTCTAATATTCTTTCCTCTGCAATCTCATCCTATTCTATAATATTTATAGAAAGTGTTGATAGGGAAATTACAAAGGCAACATTGTGACAATGTCCCTAAGTAAATTATAAATTAATTTTAACCTCCATCTATCAAGAAGTTTAAGACATGAAATCAGGCAATGAAGTATCACATTAGTTGGCATTCAGGAGAATTTGGGGGGTTGGGAAACATGAAGAATTCATCACACTTAAGTTAGAAAAATGATGAAGGACAGCTGCATGCATATCGGAATGACATGAAAATAGCACTAATTAGAAAGAACTAAGGATAAGTTTCTACAGGAGTACTGGTTAATTCACAACTAATTTTCTAACTTGTGAAATAAATATTTTAAATAAATTAGAAAGAAATAAAGAAAAGTGAACATGATCAATTAATGCTCGAAAGCATATCTTTACATTAATAATGTTCCAGATAATGTAAATAGTATATCTACGAAGTACTAAATGAACCAAATTTGACAACAGCATGAAAACAAAAACACCAAAAGAAAAAAAAAGGAACACCAAAGGAAAATCAAACTATAAAAGTTTAAAAACCAAATAGGAGCATTTTAAAATAAACATTTATTTAATTAACTCTTTTCTAAAAGCATACAATACAAAAAGAAACAATAAATAAATAAAAACATACAATATAAAAACCCACAACTCATATTTACTATATTCACAATCTTATACTTACTATAAGGTTACAATTTAAGTTTCACGCAATATATTTATATTTTAAAATCTTTTGGATAAAATGTCTTAAAGTCTGATTTTCTTACCAAAGATTCTGCACTGTACTAACCTTGAAGAGCAATCCTCCCTGGATCAATACGAAAAAAAATTTTTATGATCTTAAGGTGTACTTTTTCATTAGATTATCCATTTATGACAGTTTCGGATTTGCCAAAACAACCAACAGCACAATTGTACCTTGAATATTAACAAATTGTTCAGGCACACTTAAGTAACTAAATGAGAGGATGGGTGCTTGCCATCACACCTATGTGATAAAACACTAACTCTAACATGCTTTTCTTTTTCTTCTTGCTACTTCTCATATTTCCTTTCAAATATATTTTCTATTAAGAACAAAATCAATTCATGAAGTTTGAGTTGCTCTACTTAAGGTCATTTCAAAATGAAAAAAAAAAATTATTTTTTAGATACTTTCCACTAGGAATACACTAAAACTTTACTGTAACACACTATACAAAGTTTTATAAGAACAGTTTATTTTCAAGCCCTAATAAAAAGGGCATTTATAATGTAATAAAATGTAACTAGCAAAAAGTAACATCAACTATAATGTGGCCCCATGTTTTGTACACAAAGGACAGTACAGTTATAACAGAACATTCCATAGTTTCAAAAATTACATAAAGCATACTTAAAGCTATTCATAAATATGCTGTGACTGTCAGGGTTGGCCAACTTTTCTGTAAAGGGCCAAATAGTAAATATTTTCCACTCTCACATGTTCTTATCTTTCTTATTTCTTTTTTTTGTGGGGGAGGAGGGCTGGGTAAGACTGTATAAAAATATAAAAACCATTCTTGGCACAGAAGCCATACAAGAAAAAACAAGTTGTGGGCCAGATTTGCCAGTAGGCTATAGTCTGCCAACCCTAGGACCCTTCCCTTTCAAAGTAGCTATTCATTCCTATTTGCTTCAAAATATTAAAGATGAAAGAATTTTTAAATGCCCAACGCTACATTTTCCAAAGGAATTAATTTCATTAAAAGTAAGGGTATACCTATAGTAATATAAAAGACTAGACTATCTATTTTACAATTTAAATATAAATCATTCCCATACACATTGAACATGTTAGAATCAGAGTTCGATCTGCCAAATTCAAGAATCTTATCACTTAAAAAAATAAAACTCTAGATCCCAGTGAATTTTCCACAAGTTAAAGACAGGATAATAAACTTTCCAGGCAAAAAAAAAATACTGCAGGAAATGAATTAAAATATATTCATTGTCAACTGAAAGGTCAATTACTCTTTAAAACTGCATGAGAACTTTTGTCGTTTTTTGGGAGGGTGGGCGGGAAGTAAAAGACATGCAACCTAGAAACATGAGAATGTAGTTTACTTTCCACTGAACGCTACAGATATTCATCCTTGGAGGTACTGTATTTTAAAATATAAAGATTACTACATGATTGAGGTGGAATAAGATTAGACCTTAACAGACTGTACTCATGAATTAAACACTACAATTTTGTATTTTAGATTTCTAAATGAAATACAAATCACAGGGGAGGAAATTAAATGCTTGAGTTCAGCTGATATGGGACCCAATCATACTCAATCATCCACTGGTTAGATCTCAGTGTTTTCTGAAACACCACCGGTTATTTGCAGGGGAAAAGGTCAAAAGCCCAAACAATACTTCTAATCTCACAGCACTTAGGATCTAAGCCACATATTTGGCACTTGATTATACTTAGGCCAAATGCAATACACACTGTGATGTGGCATAGTATTACTTAATTCCTGCAATGATTTAAAATATTTATTCCCACCTAAAACGTAAGTAACCTTAAAGGAATTTTTGTCACTCTGAGTACCAAGCATAATGCTAAAATATGTAGATACACAAATATTTCTTAAATAAATGAATGAAATTAATTAATATACAAATATGCTCTCTTCCAGGGTGAACTAACCTAGCACTAAGCCTTTAAATATGGCAATTAAAGACAGGTATGACTCTGTCATCTTTTCCCGTCAATTATTTCTCTAAAATCGGTCATTTTTTATTTCCAGGACCAGCACCCTAGTTCAAGCTTTATCTCCTCAAATTAGACGTATATATCATGGATTCTTCACTATTCTAAACTGCATTTTACATAATATACTGCCAGCTTAATCTTCCTAACGCAAACCTTTGCTCATGCCATGCCCGAGCTCAAAATCCCTCTAAGATTCTCCACTGCTTTACACAAGGTCTGTGCTGTTCAGTGTTTCTAGGGAGTTTCTCCAAGGCCTGCTCTCAACCTGCCTCTCCAACCTCACATTCACTGTCTCCTAGGCATACTGAAGATTCTGTTCATGTCTGTACTTTTTGCTTTCACATATGTCAAAATGCTATGCTTCTTACTTTCTACTCTTGCAAATCCCACTAACTCTTTCAAACTTTCCCAGACTTGGTCATTTGAAAATGAACTGAAACTAGCATTTACCGGAGACCCACTGCATGGAACTCTGACAGACCCACAAAGATGAGTAAGAATTGAGCTTCTCAGGGGAATTTACAGTCACTTGGAGAGAGAAGACACATGTAACTATAATTTAATATGGAATATCATAAATGACACTAAAAATGTATAAGTAGAATTATAGTGGAATTCTTTAGTCAGGGAACAAGAGATTACTTCTGACTGGGGATAAGTAGAGGTATCATGAGAAAAACATCATTTAAACTGATAGCTGAACCTTGGCTTCAAAAGGCAGAGATGGAAAGGACTTCACAAGTAATGGAAATAGCTCAATAAAAGACACTCGAAACCTACAGCAATCAATGCTCTTATAATTCATTTGGAAATTCATCACATACCGTTTTGAAGTTGTCTACATCATTTTTTGGTCTTTTTTTTTTTTTTTTGAATTTAATTTTTTTTCCAGTTGCATTGAGATATAAATGACATACAGTACTGTATAAGTTTAGGTGTCCAGCATCTAGGTCATTTTTTGTTTAGCTAATACTGCATATATTTATACCCTTGATAGGGCCTGGTCTAATAGGAGAGATGAGATATAAACTTGTAAAATAAGGGGAGTAACAGTAATTATCTTGCATGGTTATGGTAACAAGTGAGGTAACATGTATGCAAAAGTGGCTACTACATAACAGATGCTTGAAAACGGATAGTTTCCTTCATTTCTGGTACCTAACTCTTTGTTACAGGCAGTTCTAAAATGACCCCTAAGATTCCTGCCTCCTGGTATAAACACCCTATAAAGTCCCTACACTTGAGTGTGGGTGGGACATATGAATATGATGGATGTCATGGCTGTGATCACATTGTGTTACATGGCAAAGGTGAAGGGGTGCTGCAGATATAAAGTCCCTAACCACTTTGGCTTTAAGTTAATCAAAGGGAGTCTATCCCAGATGAGCCTGACCTAATCAGGTAAACCCTTAAAAGAGGCCTTGGGCCTTCCCTTAGAGAGATTCTCCTGCTGGCCTTGAAGCAAGCCCCCATGAGTGCTACAACTGCAAAGAAATGAATTCTGTGAGCTCTGAAGGGAACCCCAAGTCTTAGATGAGATTGAAGCCCCAACCGAAACGTTGATTGCAGCTTCATGAGACCATGAACAGAGGACCCAGCTAAGCCATGCCCAGACTCTCGATCCATGGAAACTGTGAGATAATAAATGTGTGTTACTTTAAGGTGCTAAATTTTTTTGTAACTTGTTATGGAGCAATGTAAAGCTAATTAATACACTCTCTCCCTCTACTTTCTCTCAAACACCTTCCCTTATCAAGTGTATTTTTTAATCATTTTAATTTGTTGAAACAGATAATGTAAAAATGCAAGAATGAAACAACAATATTATAAAGTCCTTTCTTCCCTCTCACTCACTCTCTCTCTCATACACATGCACGCGCGTGCACACACACACACCAATTTTATAAACATAGAAAGTATCTGATTGGAAAAGAAACAGTATCTAGCATACCAATATTATTTTATTGGAACATATTTCCTCATCTGTAAAATGATATAATAATAGTATTGACCTTATAGGAGTGATAAGAGGATTAAATGAATTCATGTCGGTAGGCAACTTAAATTCTTGTTACTCAAAGTCTGGTGTGACCAAGAGCAATGGCATCTGGTAGAAGATTTTTTTTTTTTAGTAAGACTTCATTTTAACAAGATCTCCAGGTAATACATGTGCACATTTAAAGTTTAAGAAGCGCTTCGTTAATGAGCACTTATCACTCATGTAAGTGCAATATGATCATTATATTTCTTAAAAAACTCATTTCTTTTCTATACTCTCTTCTTTTCATTTGAATATAAAGAAATTTCATTTGCAAACTGATTTCTATAGTAAAAGCTGTTTGTGATTATCTTTTCTCTAATCAGACTATGAATTAAGAAATTAAAAGAAAATAAACCTCTAGTTGAGTTTGAGACTATTTTGCTCTCTACTCAAAATGAGTTAGAAGTAGTATTAGACAGCTAACAGTCACTCAGATCAAGGGGAAAATTTTTTTTTCTAGATAGCATTTAACCAATCCAAATACCAAAACAAAAAATGCAGATTACACGAAACATAAAAAGTACAACCAAGTGTGAAGCTTGCCTAATATTACTGTGAATCTGGTCTTTTACAATTACTTGGGCATGTGTCTTAAAGGAAATCACACTGTATTTGCCATCCGTTGCCTTCTTGTAGCTTACTATCCATTTTACAAGTAACTAAATACAATTCTGAGGTCAACAAACAGAAAGCCAGTTTGAAATCCAAAGGAAGCAATTCCAAGTGCACCTCAAGTTTCAAAGGCAGGAGCAATTCAGAACTTGTGGGAGTATATAAACGTGACAAGGTAGTTTAAAGACAATCCCTATAGGGCTTCCCTGGTAGCACAGTGGTTAAGAATCCGCCTGCCAAGGCAGGGAACACAGGTTCGAGCCCTGGTCAGGGAGGATCCCACATGCTGCGGAGCAGCTAAGCCCATGGGCCACAACTACTGAGCCTGCACTCTAGAGCCTGAGAGCCATAACTACTGAGCCTGCATGCCACAACTACTGAAGCCCGCGTGGCTATAGCCCGTGCTCCTCAACAAAAGAAGCCACCGCAACGAGAAGCCCCCGCTCGCCACAACTAAAGAAAGCCTGCACGCACCAACAAATACCCAATGCAGCCAAAAATAAAATAAATAAAAAAATAATAATTATAATCCCTATGATGTTGCATTGATGGACTTAACTTTCTGCTAAGATTCCTTGCATTCAAATTAATACCCTTTAACACACTTCACTTTTTGAACAGCATTTGAAAAATATGCAAAGGTACCTTAATTCATTTTACTTTAGATGTTTCCCAGGAAATTAAGAGCAACTTTAGTCCTTTTAAATCTGCATCCCTTTTTAGTTAAATTACAGGCTAAGGTAAGACAATTTAGAGTGACTTGAACTTCCACTTTTGCTTTGACAGGCAAATTGCTGAAAATAATTAAATAAAAGAATACTCCAATTCCCCCCAGCAGGAAGACATTTCTATGCCACCTCCAGTTCTAACTTTTGATATTTGCGTTGACAGAAATGTCAATTACAGAACTAATAATAAAGTGTATTGAAAATGTATTAAGTGTCTGATCTATAAAAGAAAAGAAACTATTACTTCCTACTCTGTGATTTCTGTAGCTTTTTTAATACAGGTGATGGCTAATAGATTTTCAAAAGACAAGGTGACATCTCAAACAGTGAAAAACTGTTAAGAACAGAAGTGAAAAACTTTTAGGGAAAAACAGAAATCTGATGACTTGCTCTTATTCAGACCATATATAAGAATGAGAAATTGAAATTTTTATGTATGTTTTTCATATTTTCAATTGCAATTCCATAAATGTTACCTCTTTTTTTCTAGTCTTTCTCAGTATGAAATCATTTTGAAGCAATGTAAAAGGAAAAATATTTATTCATTTATTACTATAATTTTATTATAATAAATATATTTATATTTACTTATTATTTATTCCTTCATTTATTATTTTTCATATTGTTTACTGAATCTCATTGAGAAGGTGGCATTTGAGGAAAGATTAGAAGGAGAGGAAGGAGAGACCCATGTGGCAATCTAGGAAGGAGTTCCAGCCAGAGGGTACAGCCAGTGCAACAGCTCAGAGGCAGAGTACACCTGGTGTGTTTGAAGAATAGCAAAGGACAAGGGTGGAATTTGTGGGGCAGAAAGTGACAGGAAATGAGGTCAGAAAGGTTAAAAGCAGAGAGCAAAATCACAAACAGCCTTGTAAACTATGGTGAAGAACTTTGGAAAGTGAAATGAAAAGCCAACGGAGGATTTTTAGAAGAGAAGAAATGTGATCTGACAGATTTCAAAAGGATGACTATGGTGATATGGAACACAGACTAAGGGGTTGTGGACAAGGATGGAAGGCAGCAGACCCGTTAGGAGGTACTGCAATAACCCAGTACAAGAAATGACAGGGCCAGAGAGAGGTCAGATTCTGGATTCTAAGATTTGGAGCCTAGGAGTTGCCACCTGCTGACAGGGGAAGACTAAAGGCTTGGTTGTGGGAGAATCAGCCTTCACCCATTTACTCCACCTGGAACACATCCCCTCCGTAGAATAGAAAAGAGAGAAGCAAAACCATCGTACACATGCAAGGCCTCACGTCCAGCATGGATCTGTGACTAGCTAGGAACCCCTCTGGTCTTTCTGAGTGTGTGCACAGCCTTGCATGTGTACACAGCCTCCCAGACCACCAGTGATATGTAGAATCTAATGAGGTCCATTCATTCCTTAAATCTCCTTATTAAAATTCTGGTCAATCTGTGGCTTTCCCCAACCAGAATTACAACCTCATGCTACTTAAAACATTGGTCTTCCCATTCTTTTGCCATAAAAAAATCACTATTGTTTCCAACAACGTTCTAGAAATATGGGGTTTTTCTACATTTGCTCCAAATCAAGTGAGTCCCTTCCAGGGGTGAAAACAAAGCTACTAGTTTTCACAGCTTTCCCCACCCTAGCAAAACCACCACGATAATAAGCCAGTGGTGGGAATGAGCAGAATGGGAGCAGCCTCAAGCACTAAAACACCACAGACTGTTCTCACCCAAGGTTCAGTGGTTTTTAAATAAAACCACTTAAATAAATGCTTCTCAATTTTTTATATAATTTGATCACTTTCTCAAGACCTTAACTGGCTGTTTTCTGACAATTTTATTGACATTTATGATTGCTTTTTGATGAGCAGATTTGCCAAGCTCCTCACCCAAGCCATTCTGCACTAAATACATTTTAAATGTAATTTGCCTGAGCAACCTACTAAAAAATGTCATAGAAAATATTTTTAAACATTTCTAAGTACGGAAATTGCCAGTATGCTAAAATCACTATTTTCTTTTGACTGTTAACATGCCTTTGTTGAAGAGCTTACTCAGGTGACCTTAAGTAGAAAAAGCCTCTAAGCAGAGTAAATAGCATTTGCAAAGACACAGAAGCACGTCAGGGAACTGCATGGTTAAGTGTTGGGTGGGTAACTATTTTTAGCTCTCCCTTTCCTACTACAGATGAGCTCCAATCTCTTACACCCTAAAAATGCCCTTTGTTGGCCAGATGCAACCCAATGTTTTTACTCCAATCTCTTTTCTCGTCTTCTCCATCAACCTTCTTGAAAGAATAGTTTGAACACTATTCAAACTTCTCCCCTTCCTCACCTGTAGTCAATCCTCAATCCACTACAATAAGGCTTCCTTCCCAACTTTACGAAAATTACCCTCAGAGGGGTTCAGTAATCTCTCAAATTTACCAAATCCAATTAATTTTTGGTCCTTATCATACTGAAACTCTTGTTCCATTTGTCAATACTGCACATCACTCCTTCCTTCTGAATCTCAGCTCCTTAGTCTATTACTACATTGTCTTAGCTCTCCTCATATTGTTCTGATCATTTTTCTGCAGATAAGTCCTTTAGCTGCACTTAAAGGATCTCTTAAACTCTACTTCTGAACCCCCCCCCCACATTTCTCCCAAGGAAATTTCAGCCATTATCACTGCTTCACACTGATGACTCTCAAACCTTTATCTCCAGTTGTAAAACTTCTCTCACAATTTAAGACTATTTCTAATAACTGAAAAGTAGCTCCACTTTAATGTTCCAGAGTGAGTTCAAATTCATCAGTGTCTGAAACTGAATGAATCTTACCCCCACCCTCAAAGCGACTCTTCCCAGGGGTTCCCTATCCCATTTGTTGGCATCCACATCATCCAGTCACCTCAGCTACAAACCTAGATTGAATCTATGATTCTTTCTCCTCCCTTCTCTTCTGCTGCCCATGACATCCAACTGAGTTACAAGCCTCACTGCTTTAACCTCAGGAATATTCTCAAATCTCTTTTACCCCTCATTCCGTACATTTTGAGGTAGTCATTTTGACACAACTGTGTCAAAAGAACTTTGTCAAAATGGCTATGTCAGAAATGAAGCTTGACAGCATAGCACAGGGAGATGGGCTTGGTGCTTTGTGACCACCTGGAGGGGTGGGAGGGAGGCTTAAGAGGGAGGGGGTATGGGGACACGTGTATGCGTATGGCTGATTCGCTTTGTTGTGCAACAGAAACTAACATGGTATTGTGAAGCAATTATACTCCAATAAAGATCTATTAAAAAAAAAAAAGAAATGAAGCTTGAGCCCAATTTAGCTCTCTGCCAAGACTGGAAAATGATGGCCTATCCAATACTTCCTACATGATTTTAAGATCCTGGCAATGAATGTTTCTAAATATTTTGCTGATTAATAACAAACCAACACTGGGATCATTTGGTTTGCCATTTACTTCTATATGTATCCATTTTCTAGTAATGTTACTTTCCATAAGTAAATGGTTCTTCCCTTAAAGTACACATCTATACAACTTTCAAATCTCATCAACCCTAAAATAATTTTCACTGGATCAAAAAATACCTTTCCAAGACTTGAATGGCACTGAGTAATATGTCAGACAAAATGTATGGTAAATAAACTAACGGTGTGCTTCTGTGTCTGAAAGACTTCTTTTGAAGAGAATATTTTGGCTTCCAATAGATTTTCTACAACCTATCATTTAAAGAAGTATGTGTGGCTTCTAGCTGACGTATTTAAAATATTCTATATCTAAAGTTCTTTTTCTTTTTAATGCACCAGTTTGTCTGCATGCTTGAAATCACTCTTCAAAATGCTTTCACATAAAACAATGCTATTTGGAAAATAGGTCTCATGTTATATTTTCATATTATATTGCATTACATCCTTCTATCCAAAGTTCATGATTTTAGACAGATGTAAAATATGATCTAGAAAATGTAAGATCTACAATATCTTGTCTGTAAAGGGAATACTAAAAATACTACCTTTTAAGCAATTAGAAGCGGAGTTACAATTCAGTGGTTTAAAGAAAAATACAGGCATGCCTCATTTTATTGGTCTTTGCTTTACTGCTCTTGGCACACATTGTGAACTTTACAAATTGAAGGTTAGCGGCAATCCTGGGTCCAGCAAGTCTATCGGCAGCATTTTTCCAATAGCATTTGCTCACTTCAAGTCCCTGGGTCACATTTTGGTAATTCTCACAATATTTCAAACTTTTCCATTATTATTACATTTGTTATGGTGATCTGTGATCAATGATTTGATGTTACTATTGCAAAAAGATTACAACTTGCTGAAGGCTCAGATGATGGTTAGCATTTTTTAGCAAAAAAGTATTTTTTAATTAAGGTATGTATACTGTTTTTAGCTATAATGCTATTGCACACTTAATAGACTACAGTGTAGTGTAAACATAACTTTTATATGCACTGGGAAACCAAAATTTCATGTGGCTCACTTTATTATGATATTTGCTTTATTGCAGTGGTCTGGAACACAACCCACAATACCTCCAAGGTATGCCTGTACTTTGATTTTGTGTGTCATGAAAATTCATGCACTTTAGGGTAAGACTGCCATAGGTTTGAATTCTGTAGATTATACTTTTTTAGCCCTATGACCGCGAATAATTTACTTAAAATTTTTTTAGTCTATTTCCTCACATGTAATATAAAGATGATAATAGTCATTTCTCAGGACTAATGTGATTAAAATATGAAACTAGGTCTATTAAATATCAAATACATTATATACACAAAGCAGATATTTAATCCATTTTAGTTAGTTATCCTTCTTTTAAGTTAGTGGATAGAAGTGAGGAATTTTTATTTACTAAATTAGAATAAAAGGCATAATTATGTGATACTAAATTGTATAATATATTTTTACTGAGTAGGGCTGAGTCATTCTATTATTTTTCTTCTTTCCCAATTCTAGCTCCATATACTTTTTCATTTCTAAAGGAAATGGCATTTTTGCAAGACATTACCTGAAATCTTGTGTTCAAGTAACTTTCTGGTAGATACTTGTCACACCTATTTATTCTTCTTCCTGAGCACACGGCTCAATTATATTCCCCAACCACCCCTGTGGTTCTTGTTTAGCAGAAAAGAATGTGCACAGCTTCTACGTCTGGCCCAAAATTCTCCTTCATGTGATCTCTGGTCTTTTCCTCTTCACGTTGGCTGGGATAGAGATGACAACAGTGTTCCCGAAGTCATATAAAATATAATGGAGTCACATAATGGAAGTGAGGGCTGAACTCTGTGATCACTAGAATACTAAGGAAGTGATGTTCTGTGACTCCAAGGCTAGGACATAAAAGGCATTGCAACTTCCACCTTGGTTTTGGGGATTGCCATCTGGGGAAAGCTAACCATTATACCATAAGGATACCCAACCAGAACCATGGGGAGGCCTATGTGGAGAGGAAGTGAAGTTTCTTGCCAACCGCCAGCATCATTTTGGCAGCCATGTGAATCAGCCCCTTGGAAGCTCCTCCAAGCTTTCAATCCCACCCAATGAAGTCTTCGGATAACTATATCCCCCAGATAATATCTGACTCTTCCTAAGAAACTCTTAGCCAGAATTGACCAGACAAGCCTAATTCCTGACCCACAGAAACCATGAGATAATAAATTTTTAAGTCAAAAAAAAAAATTACTTCCAACCACATGTAAAAATTTAAATAGATCACAGACAAATCATTAAGGAAAAAAACTGACAGGGAATTCCCTGGCGGTCCAGTGGTTAGGACTCCATGCTTCCATTGCAGGGGGCCCAGGTTCGATCCCGGGTCAGGGAACTAAGATCTCTCAAGCTGCACAGCACAGCCAAAAAAAAATGACAAATTAGACTTCACAAAAATTAAACTTTTGTTTCTCAAAAGACAATGTTCATTTCTTTTTATGGCTGAGTAATATTCCATTGTATATATGTGCCACATCTTCTTTACCCATTCATCTGTCGATGGACACTTAGGTTGCTTCCATGTCCTGGCTATTGTAAATAGAGCTTCAGTGAACATTATGGTACATGACTCTTTTTGAATTATGGTTTTCTCAGGATATATGCCCAGTAGTGGGATTGCTGGGAGTGAGGTGGATGGACCTAGAGTCTGTCATACAGAGTGAAGTAAGTCAGAAAGAGAAAAACAAATACCATATGCTAACACATATATATGGAACCCAAAAAAAAAAAAAAAAAGTGGTTATGAAGAACCTAGGGGCAGGACGGGAATAAAGACGCAGACGTAGAGAATGGACTTGAGGACACAGGGAGCGGGAAGGGTAAGCTGGGACGAAGTGAGACAGTGGCATGGACTTACATATACTACCAAATGTAAAATAGATAGCTAGTGGGAAGCAGCCGCATAGCACCGGGAGATCAGCTCGGTACTTTGTGACCACCTAGAGGGGTGGGATCGGGAGGGTGGGAGGGAGGCACAAGAGGGAGGGGATATGGGGATATATGTATATGCATAGCTGATTCACTTTGTTATAAAGCAGAAATTAACACACCATTGTAAAGCAATTATACTCCAATAGAAATGTTAAAAAAAAAAAAGATATTGTTCAGAAAATGAAAAGGCAAACTACAGAGAGGGAGAAAATATTTGCAAAACATATCCGATAAAGGACCTTTGCCAACGTATACAAAGAAATCTTAAAAATCAACAAGGAGACAAATAACCCAATTTTAAAATGGGAAACAGATTTGAATAGAGTCTTGACCAAGAAGATAAACAGATGGCAAATACCATAGAAAAAGATGCACGACAGCATTAGTCATTAGAGAAAATTCAACTTAATATCACAAGATACGATTATACACCCTCTAGAATGGCTAAAATTTTAAAAACTGACAGTGCCGAATGTTGATAAGGATACAAAGCAACTGACTCATCAGGAAGGAAAATGGCACAGCTACTTTGAAAAACATCTCAGTTGTTTCCTACAAAGTTATCAACATACACTTACTGTAAGACATAGCCATTCCACTCCTAGGTGTTTACCCAAGAGAAATGAAAGCACATATTCACCAAAGACTCATACTCAAATGTTCATAGCAGCTCTATTCCTAATAGCCAATAGCTAAAAACAACTAAAAGGTCCATTAACTGGTGAATTGATAGATAAACAAATCGTGGCATATCTTTACAACAGATTACTACTAACAATAAAAAGGAACCACCTATTGATACAACATATATAAATCTCAAAAGTATTACGCTATGTGAAAGATGCTATATATCAATACAAAAGTCTGTACTATATGATTCATTTTATATGAAATTGTAGAAAAGGCAAAACATGGTGACAGAACACAGATCAGTGATTGACAAAGACCACAAGTGAGGGGAAAAGATGGACTGTAAAGGGGCATGAGGGAAATTTGGCCAGGCGGGAGGGTGGAGGGAGGGGTGGTTAATGGAAATGTTTTATATCATGATTCTTGTGGTAGTTATACAGATGTATATCTATTTGTCAAAATTTGATGAACCAAACACTTAAAACATGTACATTCTATTGTATGTAATTTATACCTTCATAAATTTTTTAAATGAAGACACTCAGAATAATGTCTAGCATACTAAGCACTCAACAAATATTAGCTAAAGATAACTTATTTTTATGGCAATCAAAGAAAGGAATGGTTTCATAGACAGAAAGACTGAGAATTCTAAAATACCCTTTTCAAAGATAACATAAATTAAGAAATTTTCTTTTAATAAACCCTACCCTGTAAGCAGATAATATAAAGGTTAAAAGTAAAGATCTGTCATTTAGCTCTAATTTCTATAAAAAGTACTGAGCACAGAGCCAAATGAAGTGTGACTCTCGTGAGGTTGGTTAGCATCTCTCAGCAGCATTCAAGTAGTAAACAGAGCAGATACCAGCTAGTATTTCAAAAAAGTGAATGGTAACTGAAAAGGCAACAACAAAAAACAAGTCAGAACTGAATAATGTCAAATGAGGAGTAGGACATGACATATCACTGAAATTCTAAAAACACTTGAGAGAATTTGAAATTTCTCATTAAACACTTCAAAAGTACTTAAAATAGGGAGCAAGACAGCAAAGTTAGGCTGTCAAATTTAAATAGTTGCATAAGTGGGACTGGGGAGTATTCAACCAAGGAACCAAACAGACCAAATTCTCTTCTGCATCTAGTAGAATCTAGTCTAAGAGTAGCAGAAACTACAGAGAATCACCACTCCTCGCTCTATCCCTCCCATAGGCACGTGCGCGCGCACGTGCGTGCACACACACACACACACACACACATCATTGAGGATTATAAGTAAAGCAGCTATGTAAAGAGAGGGAACTGAATAAATTTCACTTCTTACCCTCTTCTGCTTCATCCTCCTGGGGTGACAATGGGCCCCCTCCACTAATAGGAGTGATTGGTTCCTCCTTCTCAGACTCTCGCTGTAGACTCACCACCTCATATATTGCATCTCCAGCATTGGTATGGCCTTTTCCCTCAGACTGAGAAAGATATAAACACATGTTTCAACATTAGAAATTTGAAGGAGGGACTTCCCTGGTGGTCCAGTGGTTAAGAGTCCACGCTCCCAATGGAAGGGGCCCAGGTTCAATCCCCGGTTAGGGAACTAGATCCCATATGCTGCAACTAAGACCCAGCGCAGCCAAATAAGCAAATATTTTTTTTTAAAAAAGGGAATTTGAAGAAAACATTGAAAGACAGTATCTTTCAGTGGTCATTAAAAAGAGCTAAAATGAAGAGCAGCATGTCATGTTTGAGCTACAGCATGTCTGAAGTTGAGAAAAAATTTTAAAGTATATTGTTCTTCCCATAATATTCTAAATGTATGGTTCTTTTAGTATTATTTTAACCAATACAATAAAACCTACTAACCATTTTGAGAAAACTCAATTTCATTTATCAGAAAAACCTGAGACACCACAGATTCCAGGGCAGACAGATAAGCAAGTGATGCTGGATTCTCAGGACTGATTACCTTGCTCTGAGGTAAAGAGATACCAGCTATATCCATCAGCTAATTCATGGAAGTAGATACTTTTCACCTTAAAAATGGTTTATATTCTAAATGGCCTTTGGTTAAGGAGGAAAAATTAAGGCAACAGACAATTAACCAACCTAGCACGGCCTACAAAGCCCTAGACAAATTGGACCTTGCCTCTCTCTCAAGCCTCATCTCACACCCAAAGACTGTTACTACATTTCAGCCACTCTGGCCTTGTTTCAGCTCTGGGAACTTTAAATTCTTTTCCCACTCAAGGTCTTGGGACATCCTTTTCTCTCTGCCAATACAGCTTTTCCTCCTACTCTTTGCTAACTCCCATCAATCCTGGATCCTTACCTCCTAATGTCACTTTACAAAGAATCTAAACTAAGTTTCCATGTTTTTGATTCCCAGCATACCTTGTCCTTCTCCTTCACTGAACTTACTACATTATAACTACACATATTTCTTATTATTATATTTATTTGTTTAATGGTTATCTCATCCAGAAGAGAGGAAGCATCGTATGCGCAAGGATTATGTTGACTTTCAATCAGAAATAATATGGTATCTGACACACAGAAGGTACTCAACAAATATCAGTGGAATGAATGACTAGACTAATGGTAAAACATGAATTTTAGAGTCAAATAGATCTGAATCTGAACTCAAATTTCACTACTAATAAGAATGTGCTCTTGGACAAAACACTTAACTTTGCTGAGTCACAGTATCTATATCAATAAAATGGAAATAAACCACCTTAAAATTATTAAGAAGATTAAATATAACAATACTTTGAACATAAACCAAGGTGCCTGGAACAAATTTTTACTACTATTATTATTATTTCAATGTTTATACCACCATACTAGACTCTAAACAAAATAAGAATAATATAAATCTAACTTTACACGTAAAGGAACTAGAGAAAGAAGACAAACAAAACCCAAAGTTAGCAGAAGGAAAGAAATCATAAAGATCAGAGCAGAAATAAATGAAATAGAAACAAAGAAAACAATAGCAAAGATCAATAAAACTAAAAGCTGGTTCTTTGACAAGATAAACAAAATTGATGAACCATTAGCTAGACTCATCAAGAAAAAGAGGGAGAGGACTCAAATCAATAAAATTAGAAATGATAATGGAGAAGTTACAACAGACACCGCAGAAATACAAAGCATCCTAAGAGACTACCACAAGCAACTCTATGCCAATAAAATGGACAAGCTGGAAAAAATGGACAAATTCTTAGAAAGGTATAACCTTCCAAGACTGAACCAGGAAAAAACAGAAAATATGAACAGACCAATCACAAGTAATGAAATTGAAACTGTGATTAAAAATCTTCCAACAAACAAAAGTCCAGGATCAGATGGCTTCACAGGTGAATTCTATCAAACATTTAGAGAAGAGCTAACACCCATCCTTCTCAAACTCTTCCAAACAATTGCAGAGAAAGGAACACTCCCAAACTCATTCTATGAGGCCACCATCACCCTGATACCAAAACCAGACAAAGATACTACAAAAAAAGAAAATCACAGATCAATATCACGCATGAATATAGATGCAAAAATCCTCAACAAAATAGTAGCAAACAGAATCCAACAACACATTAAAAGGATCATACACCATGATCCAGTGGGATTTATCCCAGGGATGCAAGGATTCTTCAATATATGCAAATCAATCAATGTGTTACACCATATTAACAAACTGAAGAATAAAAACCATATGATCATCTCAATAGATGCAGAAAAAGCTTTTGACAAAATTCAACACCCATTTATGATAAAAACTCTCCAGAAAGTGGGCATAGAGGGAACCTACCTCAACATAATAAAGGCCATATATTACAAACCCACAGCAAGCATCACTCTCAATGGTGAAAAACTGAAACCATTTCCTCTAAGATCAGGAACAAGACAAGGATGTCCACTCTCGCCACTATTACTCAACATAGTTTTGAAAGTCCTAGCCACGGCAATCAGAGAAGAAAAAGAAATAAAAGGAATCCAAATCAGAAAAGAAGAAGTAAAGCTGTCACTGTTTGCAGATGACATGATACTATACATAGAGAATCCTAAGGATGCCATCAGAAAACTACTAGAGCTAATCAATGAATTTGGTAAAGTTGCAGGATACAAAATTAATGCACAGAAATATCTTGCATTCCTATACACCATTGATGAAAAATCTGAAAGAGAAATTAAGGAAACACTCCCATTTACCATTGCAACAAAAAGAATAAAATACCTAGGAATAAACCTACCTAGGGAGACAAAAGACCTGTATGCAGAAAATTATAAGACACTGATGAAAGAAATTAAAGATGATACCAACAGATAGAGAGATACACCATGTTCTTGGATTGGAAGAATCAATATTGTGAAAATGACTATACTACCCAAAGCAATCTACAGATTCAATGCAATCCCTATCAAGTTACCAATGGCATTTTTTACAGAACTAGAACAAAAAATCTTAAAATTTGTATGAAGACACAAAAGACCCCGAACAGCCAAAGCAGTCTTGAGGGGAAAAAAACGGAGCTGGAGGAATCAGACTCCCTGACTTCAGACTATACTACAAAGCCACAGTAATCAAGACAATATGGTACTGGCACAAAAACAGAAACATAGATCAATGGAACAGGATAGAAAGCCCAGAGATAAACCCACGCACCTATGGTCAACTAATCTATGACAAAGGAGGCAAGGACATACAATGGAGAAAAGACAGCCTCTTCAGTAAGTGGTGCTGGGAAAACTGGACAGCTACATGGAAAAGAATGAAATTAGAACACTCCCTAACACCATACACAAAAATAAACTCAAAATGCATTACAGACCTAAATGTAAGACCAGACACTATAAAACTCTTAGAGGAAAACATAAATCACAGCAAGATCTTTTTTGATCCACCTCCTAGAGTAATGGAAATAATAAATGGATTAATCTCCAAAATATATAAACAGCTCATGCAGCTCAATGTTAAAAAAAACAAACAACCCAATCCAAAAATGGGCAGAAGACCTAAATAGACATTTCTCCAAAGAAGACATACAGATGGCCAAGAAGCACATGAAAAGCTGCTCAACATCACTAATTATTAGAGAAATGCAAATCAAAACTACAATGAGGTATCACCTCACACCAGTTAGAATGGGCATCATCAGAAAATCTACAAACAACAAATGCTGGAGAGGGTGTGGAGAAAAGGGAACCCTCTTGCACTGTTGGTGGGAATGTAAATTGATACAGCCACTATGGAGAACAGTATGGAGGTTCCTTAAAAAACTAAAAATAGAACTACCACACGACCCAGCAATCCAACTACTGGGCATATACCCAGAGAAAACCATAATTCAAAAGGACACATGCACCCCAATGTTCACTGCAGCACTATTTACAATAGCCAAGACATGGAAGCAACCTAAATGCCCATCAACATACAAATGGATAAAGAAGATGTGGTACATATATACAATGGAATATGACTCAGCCATAAAATGGAATGAAATTGGGTCATTTGTAGAGACGTGGATGCATCTAGAGACTGTCATACAGAGTGAAGTAAGTCAGAAAGAGAAAAACAAATATCGTATATTAATGCATGTATGTGGAATCTAGAAAAATGGTATAGATGAACCAGTCTGCAGGGCAGAAATAGAGACACAGATGTAGAGAACAAACGTATGGACACCAAGGGGGGAAAGTGGCAGGGGTGGGGGGGGGTGGTGGTGTGATGAATTGGGCGATTAGGATTGACATGTATACACTGATGTGTATAAAATGGATAACTAATGAGTACCTGCTGTATAAAAAAATAAATAAAATTCTAAAAATCAAAAAAAAAAGAATAATATAGGCATAGACAGAGAAATAATATCTCTAATATCTACCTGTACTGTAATCCATTTAAATTATAAAAATAAAACTACTTTAATTATTCACTGTTTTCAAGAATTACTTTTGAACCATAAATCAAATTTCGGGTGCATTTTCAAATCATTTAGCAGATAATAAAATGTAAAACTGTCTACTACATTAAACATAGAAAAAAAAAGAAGACAGCCATGAAAAGTTAAGTGGTTACGTTTAAACCAACCAAATTTTTATTGCATTTCTGCTATATTTAAGAAACAAAGGGCTTCCCTGGTGGCGCAGTGGTTAAGAATCCGCCTGCCAATGCAGGGGACACAGGTTCGAGCCCTGGTCCGGGAAGATCCCACATGCCGCGAAGCAACTAAGCCTGTGTGCCACAACTACTGAGCCTGAGCTGTAGAGCCCATGAGCCACAAGTACTGAAGCCCGTGTGCCTAGAGCCCGTGCTCCACAACAAGAGAAGCCACCGCGAGGAGAAGCTCGTGCACCGCAACGAAGAGTAGCCCCCGCTCACCACAACTAGAGAAAGCCTGCGCACAGCAACGAAGACCCAACGCAGCCAAAAATAAAATAAAATAAATAAATTTATTAAAAAAAAAAAAAAAGAAACAAAGACCTCAATCCCTAGAGCAACCATTAAAATAATTATATAAAGAAATATAATAAAAATGAAATACTAACTGTTCAAATAATCCAAAAGATGACAGCAAAGGAGAAATAAAGAAATATAAAATAAGAAACAAGTAGGAAACAAATAATAAAATGGTAAACTTAAACATATCAATATTTATGTTAAATATAAACTGCCTAAACAATTAAAAAACAAAATTCTCAGATGTTTAAAAAAAGACAATTATTTTCTGTCTACAAAAAAACCCACCTTAAATATAGTGGCATAGGCAAGTTGAAGAGCTTAGAAGACATACCACAAAAACACTAATCAAAAGAAAGCTGTAGAGACTATATTAATAAAAGACAAAGCAGACTACCAAGCAAGAAAAAAAAATCACTACGTATAAAGAAGGACACTGCACCATGTTAAAAGGATCAATCCAACAAGAACACATAAGAATCTTGTAAGTGTATGCACCTAACAACAGGCTCTCAAATATATGAAGCAAAAAATTCATAGAAATGAAAGGAGATGGACCAATTCACATTTATAATTGGAGACGTCAACATTCCTCTCACAGTAATGAAAAGAAGTTTACAAAAATTCAGCAATGTTATAGAAGAACTGAACACCATCAACAGCAGGATCTGATATTTATATACCACTCCACCGAATAACAGCAGGGTACACATTCTTTTCAAATGCACATGAAACATTCACCAAAACAAACCATTTCCTGGATTATAAAACAAACTTTAAGAAAATTTTTAAATGTGAAATAATATGTTCAGTGACCGTGATACAAGTAAACTGGAAATCAACAACAGAAATACATCTGAAAAATCCCCAAATACTTGGGAATAAAATAACACACTTCTAAATACTCCATGGATCTAAGCCAAAGAGGAAGGCTCATATTAGAAAATATTTTGAACTGAACAAAAATGAAAATACAATAAATCAAAATTAGTGGGATACATCTAAACAGTGTACATAGGGAGATTTAGAGCTATAAATGTTTATAAGTATTTCAAGTGAGGCATCCAAAAATCAATAACCTAAACTTCCACCTTAAGAAACTCGGAAAAGAAGTGCAAAATAATCTAAAACTAGCAGAAGTGAGAAAATAAAGATAACAGCACAAATCAATAAAACCGGGGGCAGAAAAAATTAAAAATCAATGAAACCAAAAGGTAGTTCTTTACAAAGACCAATAAATTGATAAACCTCTAGCTAAATTCACAAAGTGAAAAAGAAAGAAGATACAAATTACCAGTACCAGGAACAAAAGAGTGGATATCACTACAGACCCCATGACATCAAATGGATAATAAATAAATACTGCAAATGGCCCTATGCATATTAATTGGACAACTTAGAAAAAATGCACCAAGTTTAAGGTGTACAGCATAATGATCTGATACACTATATCAATATGTATTGCAAAATAACTACCACAATAACATCCTTCACCTCACATAGTTACTCTTGGTAATTTACTGATTATACTTTTTTTTCAATTGAAGTATAGTTGATTTACAATGTTTCAGGTATACAGCAAAGTGATTCAGTTTTATATGCATGTGTGTGTATGTATATATATATATTCTTTTCCAGATTTCTTTCCATTATACGTTATTACAAGATATTGAATATAGTTCCCTGTGCTATACAGTAGGTCCTTGTTTTTATCTAATTTATATAGTAGTGTGTATCTGCTAATCCCAAATTCCCAATTTATCCATTCCAACTGATTATACTTTGATTTAAATAGGTTCAAATCAACATGCATCTTCAAAAGGGAATTTTCCTTTTATGCTTTTTAACTCTAATAACTGATAAAAGACTTTGCCTCCAACTGAAAGGAATGTTAAGGCACCTGAAAGCAAAGAAGAGATTTGGGAGGAGGACAAAAAAAAAGTTATTTTAACATTAAACCTATATTTAGCCCAGAGCCCATAAAAAGCCTAAATGAGGCCTGTGCTAGGAAAAAAGATCTAAGAAAGGGCAGCTACTTCTACTTCCAGCCTGGCTCATGCTCTCCTAGAGAGGAAAGAAGAGGTGGCTCACTTTCCGCTATTAAGTGCCAAGCCACAGGAGTTTCTGAGAGCAGATGAGACTGTGATGAACTTTTGTCATTCCCTAAAACCTACCCTTTTCTTCAGACCATCCTCCTCCCTCTAAACTATCTCTTGACTGAAAACACAAAACAGAATGATGGCCTTTGGAGAACAGACTTGTCAAGAGAGAAGCTTCTCCTCCCCCTTAACACTTGACCTCCAGTCTTACTTTAGGTCTCTTGGACATTATGACTCTGCCTCTCATTTCTCTATAACTTCCCCTCGTAGGGGAGCAAAATTTGCCACCCCAAAATGTCTCTTTGGCATGCAAATTATTTAGAGATGGAACAAATCAAGGCCAAAAAGACTCAGGAAAAATCTTTGACCTTCCCCCTAACTGCCTAAATTTAGATAGAGGGCCTGTTCGTGGAACAGAGCTGCAGTAAGAGATGTCTGCAAAGGATACGGCCTATAGGTGTGAAGGGGGAAACTCAGCAGGGCCTAGAGGTCACAGTCCATTCTGTGTCCCACTGTCTCTGCATGGCCCAGCAAACATCTCTTTACCAAATATTTGCTTTTCCATCTCCATGCGAACTGCCTTTTTTCCCTTTGAAGTTCCAAAACACTACCCCCAGCATCCTCTTTTGTCTTCAACTGAAGATGGTATTGAAGGAAGGGCTTCAGCCATTTTGGAGAATTACTCAGTTTTCCTGGGTCTCTACCATGTATACGTGTTACTAAAATTTTGTTTGATTTTCTCCTGTTAATCTATCTCATGTCAATGTAATTCTTAGGCCAGCCAGAAGAACCTAAAAGAGTAGAGGAAAATTTCTTCCACCCTAACACCCTTCTCTCCTGTTTCATGAGACTTCTCTTTTCTGAAGGTAAATTTTATTCCTAGCAGACGCAAAAAAAACAAAAAAACAAAAAACACAGGTAAAGTACTTGGAACAGTGCTCAGCACATAGTAAGTGCTATGGAAGTGTTACTTCTGGTTACTGTTTTGTGCTGTTAAATGATATAACACTTTGAGGCATGAGATGTCTAACCTGTGGTACAATATGCAGAATAACTAAGAAGCAAAAGTAGCTTCCACATCCTATTCTAGTGCTCTTCTAGAAATCTTTCTGGGCAAGTAATTATGTTAATAACAATAAGGATAGCAAGCATTCAATCCTGGCAACAACCCAAGCTCATCCCTTGAAAGGTCTTTTTCCCTGGATCTTCATGTGGTAAGTCCCCTCTTGTCACTCAGACCCCAGACATTTAAATGACACTTTCTTACAGAGGCCTTCCTTGACCACCCAATATCCACCAAGTCATCATAGCACTCTGTTACTATCTGCTATCTTGCCATTTGTTTGCCTGCCCGTCTGTCCCCTCCATGTATCCTCCATACATAGAATGTAAGCTTCATGAAGCAGGGACTTCATCTGCAGCATTTACCACTATATCCCCAATGTCTACAATAGTAATCTGTCAGAGCAGGTACTTAATAAATGTTTATTTAATTAATAAGTAAATGAGCAAACAACGCTACATGGTAGGTATTATTTTTACCTGCATTTTACACATGAAGAAGTTGAAGCTCATGGACACAACTACCAAATGACAGAATGGGGAACTAGCCTCATGCCTACTATCAGAATCAAATCATTAATATTTGGGGTTACCCTTTTGTGTCACTTTACAGTCTACAAAGTGATAGCACAGACAGTATCTTACATGCTAAAATATACTGCAGGGGAGCAGAATTTGTCACCCCAAAATATGCCACATTAGCATGAAACCAAGCAGGACCCTGTGGGGCGCTCTAGGGCAGGGGTCTCCAATCCCCGTACTAGTCCGCAGCCTGTCAGGAGCCGGGCCGCACAGCAGGAGGTGAGCAGTGGGTGAGTGAGCGAAGCTTCCTCTGCCGCTCCCCATCGCTCCCCATCGCTTTCATTACCGCCTGAACCATCACCCAACCCCACCCCGGTCCGTGGAAAAATTGTCTTCAAAGAAACCGGTCCTGGGTGCCAAAAAGGTTGGGGACCGCTGCTCTAGGGTACAAATCCTTTCCGTGTTCCCCATTTCTTGTTTGTAGGAAATGAGCTTCATTCAGCCTCCCAGGTCTTCCCTGAGTACCAAAGGTAAGATTCAAACAGTTACTAATTAGGGAAGGGTGGGAATGCAGAAAGAAATGAGGACCAGTCAAGAAACAACAGTGCAGCATGGGACAGAGACGTGGTTCCTCCTCAAGGAATATATACAACAACATATCTTTGAGTTCTTCTGCAGGAACTAAGGCCCCCCCACCCAGGTAGAGCACCAGATTCCTGGAACACCACCCTGTTACCTCACCACCAACCAATGAGAAGAAAGTCTGGACACAGTGGAAGATAACACAGACTCTGATCCCCTCCCCAAATGATTAAATGCGATTAACTTCCCCTTTCTCCCTTTAAAAAACTTTCATGGTCAAGCAGAATCTTAGGAATTGGTTCTTGGACATGAGTCTGCCTTCTCCCCAGGTTGCCGGCCTCCTGAATAAAGCAACCTTTCCTTTCTAAACAACGAGTATTGGCTTTCGAGCGAGTATTGGCTTTCGAGCAGCGAGCGGCCGGCGAGCAGCCAAACATGAGTTCAGTGACAAGCATAAGGATTACTATTTTGAGCTAAAGGCAATCAAAACCTAGCAGATTCAGGAAAGCTCTTTTACCTCTCCCTCAATTGCCTAAATTTACAGAGCAAAGGAAGAGAGCTATTACCAGAGATACCTTTTTACCTAAGAAACTTATCTGTATAACAGGGCAACCTTTGCTTTCCAAACATCTCCTCTCCCTTCCTGTGAATGGCCTTCCTCCCCTTTGTATCCATAGATCCCTCCCCTTTCTTTGGCTCAGGATGGTATATAAGTTTCAATTACCAGCAACCTTTTGTGTCTTCATATCTTTATGATGCTCCCATATGTACATAATTAAATTTTCCTCCTGTTAATCTGTCTTATATTTATTTAAATATTAGATAAGCCAAAGAATCTAAAAGGGAAGAAGGGAAATTTTTTCCACCCCTACAATATTCCCTCTCTGCTGTGATCACAGAAAACGACTCACATATACCCTCAAAGGAACTCCTTTTAACCACCACTTTGTGTCATTCTACTACTATTGTCCCTCCTTTTTCTAAACCCCACAGCATTCTGTACATTATTTTCACCTAGTATTTATCATAACCCTCCTTGTAAAATGGTAATCTTTATATATTTCCTTATTAATAGGAGGTGACACAAAGTTCCTTTGGGGTAAGGTTGTATTTTAAATATCTTATCCTTGCTGTGCCACTACAATAGATATTATAAATTAACTTTGAATTAACTTGACTACAACAGTCATGGAATTATTTGTGCTAAAAACTGTTTATATAATTCACTAATTCAAATGGCATAGAATTTTAGAGATGAAAAAAAATTCAGGAATACTATTAACCCACATACACTACGTATCTACACTGGAATATGTGATTCCTTCTCAATCAAATGTAAATTTCACTATGTCTTTTTAGGCCAGATGCTCCAATAACTAAACATAACTTAATTTTTTATTATTATTAGAGTTTAAAAATCTCCATAATAAGCAGCAACACATTCTTTTTTCAGAAAATTTGTTCATCATGATAATCAGATATGCTAATAGAAATTATTTAAATTATTTAAACCTTACTAATTCTACAACATGTGCTTTGTATCTGAAGAAATGTCAATCTACACTAAAACATGTTGTGCTGGCCTCAAAATGTTCTGGATTTCCTAAACTAATCTAATGTAAACAACATTTCTTAAGAGTATCTTTAAAATGAATATTATATAACCATTTCTTTCTTCATAACACTGTTTTTTCTCTATAATTGCCTCAAATTGTTCTTTGTAGTTTATCACACATCCCCAAATTAAGCAAGAATTCAAGAACCACCCCCTACATGTTTTCAATGCTGCTGACTCAGCTGACCCCTTGACAACTGAACTCTATTTTACACTAACTTCATCTAAGCAGCTAAATCTGCTCCTATTTTTCTTGAAACTCTATAGTATTCATAAATGCCTAATTTATAAAATAAAAGATAACTGAGTTCAATGAAGTTAAGTGCTGCATTTTCCAAGCTCCCATCTCCATATGCTTCTACTCTTTCATGCCTAACATAACTGCTGTTACCAATTTTTACTACATTTTGGCACAAGCAAAAAGTAGAAAATATTTTTATGAAGAACAACACAGCTAAAAATGTTGCACACCATTACTGTGAACAAAAGCAGGTACCTCTGTCCATAGAAAATAATTTCATTTCAAAATTTCAAACAAGTAGTATTTTAAGAGTAAGACCATAGTCTTAAGTACAAGAATATTATGTGGACCTAAAGTAAGTATATCTGACTATGAAATAAGCAAAATTTCATTATTAAATATCAATTAGGTTGCTACTTCCCCATTATACCCAAGTAGCTCTTCCTTGTCACATTTTTCTCCAGGTGATAAGCCTTTTGTTTTATTTATTAAATCTTCAACACACTAAAAGTCTTTAGATACGAGGATCATTTATTCCTCACTAATAGGCCACTTGGTAATGTGGCCTTGGTAATGTAGTAATGTGTAATTTCTTAAACTCCACAAATGAAAGACAAGGGAAAGGAATGCTAACACTTAATGAAAGGATCCCAAGTCACTGTGCTTGCCATCTTGCTTTTCTTAACAACTGGCATATTACTTTTTAAATGCATTGCAAAAGAGTATATGTACATAAGGATTCTCTCCTTTCTGGCTTACCATTTCAAATCTTTAAATACTAATTTTTCAGAATAAATCCTTTTCAATCAACTAATAACTCCTCAAGTTTTCAATGAAGGCCTATAATAACCGACCTATTCTCATTTCAGTACCCAGAATGAAATACTGCTTTATTCAATTTTATTTCCTTTGATGTAGTCTCATAGTAAGATACACTCTATAGTACAATACAAAGCAAATCTGAAAGTAAGTGGTAACACCTAAATGTCTTATCGTTCTTTAGGCAAAATACAACCAGAAGAATATAAAATTATTCTATGATTTTAAAAATTATAAAACAAAACAAAAACACTACTACAAAGGTTATAACTTTCCTATCAAAGAATCCTGCCAATAAACATCTTATGATGGGACTCACAGCATTTATTTTCAGTAATAGGAAAAGGAAGAAATAATAATTCATCAAATTACTTCTTTGGCAATTTATTAGTGTAGCAACAGGTGATGTCACTATAGTTTAAAGTTATGAGTATCTTCAATATGAATTCTATTTTGGGGCACTTCAAAACTGTCATTTAAAAAATCACTTTGAAATGACAGAATAATAAGCACATAAAATTTGAAGCAGCAGAACCTTCCAAAATTCTAATTTTGCTTTCAGCTGTTTTGAAAGTCCTCCCATGAATTAATAAATTTTTAAAAAAAGAAAATATCAAGTGATGCATAATTTCTTTTTTATTGAGATATAACTGACATGTAACATTGTGTAAAGTGTACAACGTGTTGATACATTTATATACTGCAATACGATTACCACTGTAGCATTAGCTAACACCTCTATCATGTCACATCATTATCATTTCTTTTTTGTGGTGAGAACAATTATGATCTAGTCTATTAGCAACTTTAAAATTTATAATACAGTACAGTCATTCCTTGCTATCTATGGAAAGATTGGATTCAGGACCCCTCCATGGACACAAAAATCTACGGATGCTTGTGTCCCTTATATAAAATGACATAGTACAGTTGGCCCTATGTATCTGCAGGTTCTGCATCCACAGATTCAACCAACCAGGAACTGATCCATGGACTGATCCACAGACTGATTAATGGTTGACTGAATCCACCCTTGAGGAATCCGTGGAAAAAGGGCACACCAGACTGCTGACTACAATCACTAAGCTGTGCATTAGCTGTGAACTTTTTTATCTACTAGTTGCCAGTTTGTACATAATATCTTTACTATTTCTGAAGAAAGAAATTAGTTCACTTTCAAAATATCTGCTATGCTATTCCTCTAAATGTTGGCAACAAAAGGTTTTCAGCACTTGACTCCATATTTTGATGGGTATTCATTCAGCAAAATCACTAGCAGAGGGTTTGACTTCCAAACCCAGGAAAAATAGAAAGAGAGACTGAATTTTCTAAAATTCTAACTTTGCATATAAAAGTTGTATATAAAATAAAGTGTACCCTAATACTTTGGATTTGTACCCAGCTTCTCTTTTGTTCCCAGTTGCAGAGGTGAATTATGACATTTTGTCTCCCATTCAAGCCTCAATCAACTGCAGTCTAACTTCTGCCCCACTACTCTTCTGAAATTGTCCAAGTTTTACAGTCTAAGATCTTTGTCTCTTATTTACCAATCAAATCCTTAGCTAACCTTCCTGAAGTACCTAAGGCTGCAGGCATTCTCTCCTGCTGGAAACAATTTCCTCCCTCGCCTTTCCTGGCCTCCTGCTCTTGTGATTTTACCCCTAGATCTGTGCTTATCCTTCTACATTCACTTGGCTCAATGCTCTTCCTATACCAATCTTTTCAATGTCTCCCCATTCAACACTTGGCCACAGGGTAATTTACCTACTCCTAGTCACAATTCTCAAGCTTTAACCACTTTTAAAATCTTTATTTCCCAAGCTTAGGATACAAATATCCAACTGCTTACTAAACCTAATAGTTCCACAGAAATGTGAAATTCAGCATATCTGAAACTCCGCTAGCTTTCCTCATGAGCCTAGAAACATTTCTCCTTGAAAGTCTATTTCTGTAACAGGGAAAAGCTAAATCGGACTCCAGGTTCGATCTGTTTCTTTGACTTTAACCTTTGCTTTTTGTTGTTTTTGTTATTATAATCATACATAATGGCCTGCCTCAGGGAAACCTGCCCCTCTGCCTGAATGTTAAACTAAAGTGCCTCTGTTCAGTTCACAGGGAGACAACCTCACCCCACCCACCTGTGGATGTCTCAAGAAAGAAGAAGAAACTAACATATCCCCTCACGGAGGCTGGCCATTCCACGGGGTATTTGCAAAACTTATGGCCTTTTGACTGTACTTACTCATCTCCTCCCTCTCTCTGTGCTATAAAAGAAGCTGGCATCCAAACCCCATAAGATGGTTTATCAGAGACACTAGCCTGGCATCTTCTCCGTCTGCCGGCTTTCTGAATAAAGTCATATTCCTTGCCTCAACACCTCGTCCCCGATTCATTGCAGCGAGCAGAGCAAGCTTGGACTCCGTAACATCTCAATCAAAAGGATCCACAACCACCCAGTCACCTGAAACTAATCCTAGACCCCTTATTTTCCCTCAACCTCAGGTCACATCAAACACCAGATCTTCATTCTTACTTCCCTAAGGCCTCTCAAATTCATCTTTGCTACTATCCCCACTGCCACCGCCTTTCTTCACGCCATCATTTCTCATCTTGGCCACAACAGCCTTCTTACTTCATATTTATTGCCTCCAATATCAATGTCTTTTTCACTGCTGTCAGAATGACCTTTCCCAATTATAAATATAGTGTCATTCACAGCTTAAAATTCTCCCAACCTGAGGATAAAGGACTAAGCATGGTAATGACCTACCTATTCGGAATAATTACCCACCATGCCCACTGATGCTTCGGCAATATCTAATTTCCTACAGATCTTGAACATATCATGTTACATCAGAGTTCTGTGACCTGACTCAACTCTTGTCTCTGACTGAAATGCCCTCCTCTGTCTTACCACACTCCAAAATCCTGACCTTTCTACCAGAGATAGTTATTCATTTATTGGTTCATTTATTCCTTCATTTATTTTAGGCTTAAGAAACAAAGGATTCTGCCCCAAAAGAATAGAGACTAGATAGAAGACAAACAAGTATTAATTAACATTAATAAAAACAATAATAGCTAACATTTACTGAACATGCACCAGGTGACAAGCACTGTCCTAAAGGGCCTCACATGAATTCATATTTATTCATCATGACAACTGTGATACTGTGATATAATAAGAAATATATATTTTGGTGTTCATCCTGGCTCCTGAAACAGTACCATAGCAATAAAGGCAAAAGAAACATCTTTTGTTATAATATTTGGTTTTTATCCCATTTCTGAAATAGTTCCAGAGCAATGAAGATAAAAGGAGCATCTTTTGTTATTCCTAATGAGCTTCTTTCAAACACACTTGAATTTATGTTAATGAGGTGACTTTTGGAAAGCCCCTGAGGATATGGTGGGGGGAGGGGGGGAAGATGGATGCTAGAGGAATCAATCACATGATAGAGGGCTGGAACTTTCAGCCCTACTCCCCCAACCTCCAGGGAAGCAAAAGGAATCAACAGAAGATAAAACAGAAAAACAATAGAGAAATCAATGAACCCAAAATCTGGTTCTTTGGGGGGGAATAAAATCAGCAAAATTAATAGACCTCTAGCTAGGCTGATAAAACAAAAAACAAGAGAGAATATATAAATTACCAATATCAGAAATAAAAGCAGATCCTACAGATCCTAAAAACATTAAAAATAAAAAGGTAATATTTTAAGCAATAAATTAAATATCCTTGATTAAACTGAAGATTCCTTGAAAGACACAAATCACAAAATGACTCAAGAAGAAATAAAAATAATAATAAACAGAATAACACAGTATCTACTAAAGAAATTAAATTATACCACTAAAGTTAGAAACCATGTTCTTATTTGATATTCATTTAAATCAGTCTCACATTTATTGGAGCTGAATATTACAAGTGAATCTAATTTAATCTTTTTATTTCACATGAAATGGCCTCAAATAGTATTTTTAATGTTTTAGTACTAAGAAATTCTTAACTCATGGTACTTACCACTCAGTCACTCAACATCAGTAGTTTTAAAAATACGAAAATAACATTTAATAATAAAAATCCACTCTAATATATATATTCTTGAAATTTATATAAATATATAAATTCCAGTACTCTTGTTTACCTTGCCATATATATATACATAGAAAAAGCTAATTTGGGGGGGCAGGGCGGGAGGGGGGAAGTTAACTTTTTATCAAGTCTCAAGGAAGAAAAATTCACAGCATAATAATTTATTAATTGTCACTAGAATGATGACAACCACTTTGTATACAGCTCCTTTATTCACTCTTCTGCAACTCTGAATAATCCTTTGGCTCAAAATGACAAATGAATTCTTTGATAGTCATTAACAATTAAGCTACCAAAAAAAAGAAAAGAAAAGAAAGAAAGAAGGGAGAAAAATATCTCAGAATAAAATATGAAAATATGCTCAGGACACTAAAATTTTAAATATTGTTCATATTATCTTCATCAGAATATGCTACAAAAACTAAAAGAAAAAAAACAGTCTACACAGTAATAAAAGCTATGTCAAACCACAGCTCTAATAATTTTATGAAAGATGAAAACCACAACAATTTCAAAGCATCTAATATATGAAGCCTAACTGAGCAATGACAAGTTTTTTTTTAATATGAAAATGGTTAAGTGGCTTCTATATTTGTTCACTGAACTGATGCTTGCTTTTACCACATTACATTTTGCATATTATAGTATATGAAGCAACAAGCATTTTTTTAAACTTGGGAGAGAGGGAGCACTGAACAGGATGAAAAGGATTTCCATCACTCAAAAAGAATATTTTACTCTGATTTCATAAAATGGACACTACTAGAATTCAAATTATTTTTCACTGTTACCTTCTTCCTTTATTACATAACAAAAAGTGTATTTTACCTACTTATACTGCCTAATTTAAGAACTTCACAGAAACCCTACTTTTGTTCATTTAATATTAAAATAATTTTATAACCTTACTAATAAGTCAAACAACACCTTCACATAATATTATATAGGTAGAAATAACTATAACAATTAGTCATGTATTACTTCATAATTTTTTCACTATTACTTTATAAAGATATGATGTTTCTGTGTCCTTTCTTTTGGGTTTTATGTAATTGTATATAAAAGGAAGAAAAGTTGTTTTAGATATAGATTCGTTATTTCTATTAAGTATGTTGATACTTTACAGGTACACATTACAGGTTTCTAAAACAAATTTCTACATAATTATTACTAGTTGTTTTTTTTCAACTGACATTACCTACATATGGATTTTTCAAATACTCTGTTGGTTGACTCTAAATATCATTTGATTATCTGAGGAATTCTGTTGCTTTTTATTGCTATTTAAGAAATTATGTTGGCATTAAAGAAAAAATGGTGGAAAAAATGTATTATGTGAAAAGAACAAAAAGGTCCTACCTGTTTCAACCTCATGAAGAAAGTCTCTGTGAAAGTCTTTCTGCTGAAATACCAAAATCGCTCGTTTGCAGGGTACACGCGGACTACTGTCTCCAGGAGAAAGCGGACAGGCTCCACCACCTCCGTGACTACCATATCCACCGCCACAGTCATGTACACTCGTTTATCTGCAGTAGAAATTTTCTGTGTTTTATGCCGGCTTTATTATTACTTATTTAAGAAAACAAAGTTAAAGGACTAAGGTTCTTTATACTCCCGTTACCTGCTATGTTTAATTTTAAATGTTTTATTGTCACTTAGATTAAATAGGTAACCAAGTTTCCCAAGTATGTTTCTCAACACTCCTGATCCCACCTTAATCAAATGTTCAAATCTCCTCTGATAACTTTAATTTTTCCTTCTCAAAATCAGGCCCTTAATATAAAAAAATAAATAAAATAGAAATTTCAGAATGTCTTTTACACTAAAACTATCTTTCAGGTTTAAAAAAAAACCCTGGAAAATCACAAAGATCTGCCCTTTCATTTTATAAAAAGAGATACTAGAAATTATTAGGTCTGTTTGATAAGTTGCATGGGAAGGACTGTCAAATCAGAAGAGATGCTCAACCTTCATTATGTTAAATTTGTTTGGGAAAATGTTATTAATATTTCAATGCTGTATGCTTTAAGGGAAGTCCCTAGAGATTTGTCAGTACCCTCATTGTCCATAATACATATTAACCATCAGGAAAATTATTGACCAAAGCTCTAATGTATAATTTTCATATATATACTCTATACATAACATATAAAATACGCTATATATACTCTCTCTATATAAAACATATAGAGTACACATACACATATATACTCTCTCTACATATAGAGAGTATATGTACACACTACATATTTATAGTATGTATATATATTTTATATACATAAAATATATATCAGAGTCCTGGCAAGTGCTTTTAGACAACAGTATACTGTTATCAGTCAAAATTTCAGTTACTATTTAAAATGTTTTCTTCACCATAGCCTTCCTCTAATTTGAATCTAGACTTTCTAGACCAGTATCTATTGGTTTCCTTCAGTTTCACTGTGATAGGTTGAAATATGGATTTCATTTTATTCTATTTACCCTGCTTGAAATTCATTGGGATTTTTGAAACTGTGGTTTGTTTATTCCATATCATTTTGTCATTTCTTCATTATTTTTAAAATATTTTTAAAATTTATATTGTCTACCATTTTCAGTTCTCAGTTAAAGTTCAAATAACAAAGCCTACCATTAGAAGAAACCTTCAATAGTGTCTTTTTAACCATTATACAACATTTATACTCATCAACTACACTTCTATTAATATCATTAAACTCAACAAAAAATGTATTACGTTCGTACTAAATACAAGCCTTCTATCTGCCAATTCAAGAGGAACTAGGATTCTCTAGACATTGTACTTGACCTAAGGACCTTATAAAGTCTCAGGGGAGTAAAGTAGAGGGGTTAGAGAAAATAACAAAACGCAGAATACAATATACAACTTGACGTAGTGAAAAGATCCAAGACATTTCATCTCTCAGGGCTTCAACTTTTGTAGTTTTGATTCATGACTCCTCTCAGTAATTTATAATTTCAAGAACACCATTTAAAAATTTAAGAAATTAGGTCAACAATTTTGTGTGGCATATGAAATGATTTTAAATTTAAAATACATTATCTTTTGCATTAGAAAATTATTGTAATATAGTACTATGTAGTTTCTTTTAATTGAACAAATAAATTTTAAAATATGTATTTTTTAAAATATATAATTCTTTTTTATTTTTTTACTATTATTATTATTTTGGGGCCACACTTCATGACATGTGGGATCTTAGTTCCCCAACCAGGGATCGAACCTGCACCCACTGAATTGGAAGGCAGAGCCTTAACCACTGGACCACCAGGGAAGTCCCTAAAATATATTATTTTTAATTGAGGACCAAATAGGTATTAAAATACAAAATGAAACTGAACTATGTGTTAAGAACAGGTAAAAAGTGCTTTTATAAGGTAGTATTTGAAATTTCTATATTTTACTTCAAAATTATCAACTGGCTTATTTTTTCCATTTTCACGTTGATTTTCTGAATGATTATAAGGAAGACGTTTACAGACTGGTATTCACAAGCTTGTATCCAGAAATAACAAACTGTGGTGTAAAAATTATTTATTCCTAATATATGAAAAGCTAAATTTTACATAATCATCATTATTTTTCTCTCTTTTAGCCCTCATTTTGAAATAGCTTGATGTGTGATCAAATGCATGCAATTTATGGAACTGGTAAATACTTTTATTAAGGAAATTCAAAAATAATTATCATTTAATGTTCTTCATTAATATATTATATTTCCATATCAGTATTCACTAATGTTCCTGTCTTTAACTGAAAGTCTATTGTGGGTATAAAGTAAATAATATAAAACTAAAGATCAAACAAGCTGATCCATTATTTTCTCAATATAAATTATTGGTTGAATCACAGTATAGCATTTAGTAGAAGATTATAACTCATGAGATAAAACTAAATTTTAGTTTAAAGGCAGAAGGTGGAGGGGAAAAAAAAAAAAAACCACATGGGCAATTAACAGATATCTGGATAAAATAGGAATAAAAATAAATACAATGGGAAAAATGACAAATGAGCCTACTTATCATCTATAAATTCTGTTCAACACTAACATATTAAACAAAATGAAAAGGTAAACAACTTGGAAAAAAGTATTTGCCACAAATGAAATCCTAAACATACATTACACTAAGTTCCCGAAGGTCAAAAGACTGGAATGAATAATAGTAAATGAAAAGATATAAGTAATCTGTAATATAGAGAAAAAAAGTTAAAATAGTTATCAGATATGCAAAAATTCCAGAATTTGCTTCATCATTTCTTTCATATTCTTCCATCATTTCCCTCTTAAATAAAACAACTCTATAATGACATATGAAACACAAAGCCCAAATATTTTCTTACATAATGTAACAAAATTAATCCACATTATCATTGGGGGGCTTTCTTTTGAATAGTGGAGGTTTTCCCCATAGATGTATAAAGCACGAAAACAAGAATAATTCTATTTAAAAGCACCAGAATTTTTTTAAACATGGCAAAACAATACTGTCCATAATGTAAATTTTAAAGTAAATAATAAGGAATTTTTTAAGAAAATTCACCTTTTGGGGTTTCTTCATTAAGTGCCAGAAATATTGGTGCATTGGGGTTCCACATGCCAGTGATAACATAAGCTCTCCCATCATAGCTCTTCCCCATGGATTCCTATAAAAGTTCAAACAGGAATCACTGAGAATATATACACCAAAAAATCATCATTTTAAATTATAAGTATATCTTACTTTAAGCAATCCAATTTATTAAAATTTGAATTTACAAACAGGGGACTTATTTTCTTTTTTTTCATCCCACAGAAGCATTTCTTTAAATATTAAATTCTCCTACAGCTTTCTCCAGAGTTTCTATTTAGAGACACATACTCTTGGATAAAAGGAGGTATACCCTTACATGCTGACTCACAAAAACATAATACTGGTATGAAGTTATATTTAACTTTATCTTAGGCTGGTTGTCAAAATCTCACATACCTACACATACAGGATATATGAAGTTTCTATTAAAACTATGGTACGGATCTCACTGAAGATAGTTAAACTGAATTAATAGCTAATCACAGGAAAATAAGTCAGGATTTTTCTTCCAATGTTCTAATTTTTAATATATTCTTAAAATATTAATGTACTTTATCACAATGAATACCTTTAAAGCTAATACTTTTTATTGCCTATATGCCAGATATAGGTGCACTTTCTAACAATCATAAATCAATATTAGGAGACTAATACTGGTTTGTAATCAGCACTCAAGGTAATTAACTATCTCCCTCTACCCTCATACTTATTCTCCTTCTGTTCTCTCCTTCTCCTCTTCTTCTTCATTTCCTCCACTCCTTAAGACTTTTACCAAGCCAGCTCTTGACTCTCGCTAAAGCAGCAACTCCACAACTATATGTGGCCTTGAAAGCAAGGCCACACGTAGTTGTGTGTGTATGTAGTGTGGGGGAGCTTAGAGGTTGTCCCGTGGGAGAACAGCACACACATACAAATATGTGCACGTGCAAAAGAGTATTATCCACAGTACTTTCAATTTTCTGTACTGATTTCCTTATATTATAAATGGAGAGTGCGAAAAGGGTCAGACTAAAAGAGAAAAAACTTTGTTTTCAATATTTCCCCCACACAGATGCTTCTCTGAATCCCTATGAAATTATTGTAGTCATTTGGCAATTACTATGTACATTTTTCTAGTGTACGCGTGATATTTCACTAATCAGATTGTATATCTTAAGTGCAGGGACCCTGAATTCCAGAGGTGAAATACACTCAAGGCCATGTAAAGGAAACCCACTCAGTACCTCCAACACACTTATATATTCATATCTTTCTCTCTCCCTCTCCCTCACTCCCTTCCATGTGCCTATCCTCTCTCTCTACTGTCTAATTAGACGTTCAGAACAAGAATGAGCACCTGACCCAAAAAAATCCAGTCCATTTCTGGACAAGAGCTCGTGCTATGCTTGAGTCCAAAAAAATGAGCTAGACCAGTCAAATTCTTTCTTTCAATTAACAAATACCAAGGAAAGTGGGCAGTTAGCAGCGGGGCTGAAAGGTTTTGATAAGAAGTCAGGTGATGATGTCAGGCCACATACAAAACGAAGTTATAACAGAATTTAATGTAGGGAAAAATATATAAAGAACAGCAGAGTACTAGGAAACTGCTAAGTGGTAAGAGAGAAATGGAGAAAACAAACACCGAAAAAATCCTTAAAAATAATTAATCATGTAGTCAAAAAACAAAGGCAGATACAAAGGAGGCAAGTTGAAGGGGAGGAAAGAGAAGGGCAGAGAAAAGGCAGGGAGGGAGAGAAAAGGGCAAGGAGGGAGAAGGGGAGGAGAGGGAGAAAGAGGGAAGAGAAGGAAAGAAGGGGGGAATGGAGGGAGGAAGGGAGGCAGGGAGGGGGAGAGAGGAGAAGGTGCAGAAAGACAGAAGGTGGGGCGGAGCACCAGAGGTTGAGAGAACAGGGGCAGCAATCAAGAGTCTCACAGAAAGAGTAAGCCCATGGCAGGAGGAGAGGCAGACAGGAAGAGACCAGATAGAGACCACTTTGCAGGTTTAGGTACAATTTCATGAAGATCAATAACCTCTTTTGCCTTTAAGGTGCTCTAAGTGAATCTTTGTTTCTTGTAACCAAAACAGCCTAACCAAATTAAGCATATTTTTATTTCTTTTTAGTCCTCACAACATACAACCACAATAATACTGTCTTACACATCAAAAGCCCTCAATAAAAGTTTCTCTTTATCAAGTCATTTTTGATATTGAACTAGACATTTCTATTACATAGCCTGGCTTGCTCCCATCCCCTTATGAAGATACTGCCACAATCTTTGCTCTAGAGTTCTTTCCTGACTCCTCTGCATGCCCCGGCTCCCCCAAGAAGGCTGACAAGATCAGGGACATCAGGTAAAGGACATCTGGACAACAAAAGCCTCTGCCCAAACTAGGCCAGGCTGGAACCACCAGATGCCCTCTTCTTAAGAAAATAAACTGGGAAATATAATGAGAATATGGCACTTTGCAATGGAAACATAAGCTGAAGAAACATGCTAATTCATACTAAGCCATGAATGAACTACTGTCAAGTTATGAGTAAGCTGAAGCTATGAGGTCAAGTAGGCAGACAGCAGGGTAAAGTACACAGATGGCATCAGAAGGAGGAGATAACACAAAAAAATAAAAATTAAAAATGTAAGTTCATGCTAATCCATCCATTCATTAAACAAATATGAGCCTACTGTGAGTCATGCTCTATACCTGTGCGTATCCAGCAAGGAAAACAAAACAAAATGGTCCTGACTTTATGGAGCTGACAGGCTAATGATTTCCAACCAGCAGTTTGTGACCCATTTGTGGATCATAAAATCAATTTAGTGGATTATGACCAGACTTTTTAATCAAGTAGAGGAAAAAAACTGCAGATTTCATCACACATGTAAGGGTTAAGAATTGTTTCATAAAAATTTTACTTTAGCTTTTTTATACATAAAGATTACAAGTATACTGGATTACAATGTAAATTTTATTTCTGTGAGTCCAGCTACTAGCCTAATGTCAATAAATAGTTAATTGTGAAGATCCACAAACTTTCTGTGGCATCTCTAGGACTTTTTTTTTTTAATATTATTTTATTTTACCTGCTTCTGAGTTTTTATAAAAATGGTATTACATTGTTTTTAGTCTTCTGTGACTTGATTTTTTTTTTTTAACATCTTTACTGGAGTATAATTGCTTTACAATGTTGTGTTAGTTTCTGCCGTATAGGACTTTAAGTTGTGCTCCAGTTCCAAGAAATCTGACTCTACCTAGTTTTCAGCTTTTTGGTACATTCCTGTTAGGCTTTTCCTAGGTATCAATGGCTATGAATTAAAAATTCTCATTTCCTTATTCCTACTACAAGTATCTTCACCAAACTATTCTCACTCACTACAGGGAGAAAATTGAGAGTCTGTTATCTGTACCCACAAAAAAACCTAACTAATTTTATTTATATATGATTTTATTTACATACTATGTATAATATATATATAAGTAATTTGGCTATTTGACTAAAGAATATATTTCATTTATAAGTATAACTTTCTCTTTCATGCAGATTTTATATTAAACAAAATTTATAAATTTATAGAAAAGTCTCACTTCATCTTGCTTATTTAGCATTCAGGGAAGAAAGTCAGCATTCCTTAAAAATTATTCAAGTCAAATAGAAAAGTCTCACAAATTCTGAAATTAAATATAATTATACACTTTTAAAGTTTGTCAGAATAAAGTGCAAGGTGAAATTTGTTTTCAAAGTGTACACGTATTTGGACGTCATAGAAGAAAAAGTATTAACATCTGGCTCTAGAGGGCAGAAATAAGACTAATTAGGCAAAGTTACAAGGAATATGATTTCAGGTGATTACAAAGGTATAACCTGTAATAACCAGAACTGTCCCATAGTCTTCATTATAAGGTAACCAGTTCCTTTTTATTAGATGTAATCTAGCTAAAGCTCAATAACCGTGTATTAAAGATAGCATGAAGATTAATAGCATTGGGTAATAACAAATCACAATTGCTGATAATTGTACATATAAACCCTCCAACTTGACCAACTATTTGTGGCACAGGTAAGCCCACTGCTCTTTCCAGGAGCTTCAGTGCTGACAAGTCCTTTGATTTCAATATAGACTCTTAAAGGTGGAGGGCTGCACCACAAGCAAGGCACTAAGACTAAGGGGGATCAGAAGTTCATGCCAGGTCTGTAACTCTATAATCTAAACTTAGGTTTAATAGAAAAATCTTTGCCAGTGATTCATCTTAATCTTTTAAACTCTGAAAAATCATTACTAATTAGGATCTAGGAGCTTATAAGTGTTTAATGTCCCTGAAACTACCTCCTCACGGAATTTTCAGGGCTCCAAAATGCTATGCCCTGCCTTAAGTAAAACCACTTGCATTACTGATATGCTGTAAAGAGCGAGGGAAGAGAGGTGAACCAATAGCTAATTCATTTTCACATTTAAAGTAACTGGTTGTCCTTACCTTACCTACCCACGCAGTGCTTCCTCTATATTTCTGTGGCTCATTGTACCAACTCTATGAGAGCACTTAACCCACTGCTGTCATTACATACCTAAAAGATCTATTTCCATCACAAGATTATGAACCCACAGATGGTAAAAACTGTTTTACCATGTCTATAACACCAGCACTTCACACAATACTTGGCACAAAATTAGGTCCTCAAAAAGGCTGAATAAACCATTCTACTACCAGTAGAAAATCAATGTGATGTTACCATGAAATAACTCAAAGAAAAAGTTGATATAATTTGTGGTATTTAACTGACATTTGCAAAATACAGCTGAAAGGAAGAAAACATGTCGTGCTACCTAAAAAAATCTCAGTTAAGTAAGTAAAAAACTTTGTACGTATACTAAGATAACTATTTCCTATAACATTTCTAAACCACAAAGTAAATGTTTTCATTAACTGCAATATTAGCAGGTATTTCTGTTTAAAAGTTAAGATGGCTTGCTATTTTTACAACAAATACTAACTCTTAAATATATATTAACCTTCAAGGGCATTCCTTAAATAAGTACCACTCCTACAGTAAATATACTTTGCTAATGAAATGTAATCAAGAAGGAAAAGTTCAGAAAGGGAAACGCTTTAAAGAAAACAAAAGCATCCATCACGGTACTCAAATTAATAACATTGCATTAAAAAAAATGAAAGGCACCATATTCACTTATAACATTGTGCCTGTTATAATCATGTATTTGTTATTTTGGCTCAAAGAAGAGACACATTCCTAAGAAGCCAAACAGATGAATAGATGGATATTTTTATTACACTATCCTTTTATTTGCTTCCCACTTGCATATGCTTTTTTTATGAAAGTTTTCCTAAATCTCTCCCTCATAAGTAATTTTAAGTTTGGGGTTCCAAATTAAATTACTACTATCATAGTAATTGATAGCTGAAAGTTAGAAACAATTTTGACAAAATGACAAAATTTCAAAATAGAAAATACTTTAAAAATATAAAATAACTATCATCTATACTTGGTTAAGATGCTTAAGATTTTCATTACCATATCCAGTAAATGCATGTCACTGTTCTTCACGTTTCGACCTGGGCTTAATAACATTCCAAAACATCTGAAAATATTGGGGGAAAAAAAAAAGGAGAAATAAGGTATCAAGAATATATAGAAGCCCAGTGAGCAAAAGCCTCAATAGTAACGATATAATCTGAGCTCTGTACTTACAAATAGCTTTCATTTTTTAGAGAAACATCACAAATAAGAATTCATTAAGATACATAATAAAATCACATAGAAATAAGTTACCTAAATTCCCAGATCTTTATTTTTGCATGTAAAAGATTACCAATGATCAGAAACTGTGATAAAAATAGCCATAAATTGTTAACTGAAACAAAATACAGTAGTGACATATAAATTAGTTTCTAGGTAAAAATGAGATTGTATTTGCTTTAGAGTTACTCCAAACATATTGGTCAAGATCAACTAACCTAGTTAAATTAAAAGAAAGAAAATTTTTTTAAAAATTAGAATAAGACACTGTACTCTCTCTTTGCATCAAGCCAGATTAATAGAAACAGTCACCCTGGCCCTCAACAGTCATGTTCACTGAGTAGCCTACATCCTCAGTTTGAAATACTATATCCTCAGTTTGAAAAAAAAAAAAATGTTATATGAAACTCATTACTAAAAATGCTATTATATTAGTGAAGATATTATCCAACATACTGTATACTATTAACTACTTTATTCTGTGCTTCCTAATGCTAGGCAAGCTTTAGGAATCCCATCAACACTACCACTTTGTTTGTAAAGGATTTTCATAAACTCTAAAATTCAGCTAAATTGAACATTTTTTTATATTTGTTAGGATATTATTGTCATTTCTTCTTTATAGGTAAGAAACGTAAAGTCCAGAAAAGTTATTTTACTCAAATTTATGTGGCTATTAAGTAGGTCTTGTACTCGAGAGACAATGTGATCTGTCCACAGTGTGCCTCTCTCTGCCAACAATGCATACCCACACTTACTACAATAGAGTGTTTTTATTGTAGCTTTCCGAAATTTAAAAGTATGCTATGGAGCATTTTATATAGAAGACTATAAACAAATTAAATATACCATTTTTTAAGTTTCAAAATAGCGGCAGCTGAGCAGTCAATACTTAATCTGATCCTTGTTTTCTAAGGTTTACTTTTCTAGTAGCATGGCTTTTTTTCCCATAAACAAGACAAGAGATTAGTCCTGTCCGAATATGAGCTTAGTAAGTAGTAAAAAAATATATATAATACTTCCTGTGAATATTTGAGGATACCTTGCACAAGGCATCCAAAAAGATCAAGTATATAACAAAGATAAAGTCAGTAAGTTCTGAGGAAATTCCAGACATATTATTGTACCAGTGAACAAAACATAACTTACTAAAATAGAAATTATTATAATCTAATATTCATAATTTTAATACAATTCCTTTAAAGTGCTATGAACTCTCTATGAACTCCTATAATAAACACTGTCTATACAAATTAAATGCTAATTAATCACGTACTTTATTGTACTATTTCTTCTAAGTTTGCCTTAAATTCCTTATAAGAATAAAAGAGTTAATTCTTTTTCAGATATAAAATTTAGTTCCCTCAACTTAAAAGTCGGGTCAATGAGGACAGAAGACTTCTCTCACATTCCCTACATACTTTGCTTCAGCTTGCACCTCTCATGGGTTTTAAAATACTATTTTCTGTATTATGGTTTTTAAGTTACAAAACTATTTTATATACTCATTGTAAAAAGCTAATGAATACCAAAGTGTATAGGGAAAAAATAATTTCTCCTTTCTCTCTATAATCTCAGACCCTTTGGAACCAATACTAAGAGTTTAGTATGCACCCTCCCTACCTTTCTTTTGCTCTATTTGAAAATTTAAAGTTCTATATTGTTTGTCAAGCACTCACAGGTAAGTGGCAAAATGGGTACAATTTTCCTAATATAATGTCCTATCTTAAACTCCACTGCAAAAGGAAATTTACGTTTTCCTTAAATGGGAACACACATCACCTTATTTTGATGATCTTTGATGCACTGCTTTTTTCCTGGGTTATAAATAAAAAATCCTGCCACCAACCAACAGTGCGACCCTAGAGAAAGCACCTAACCCCCTTGGGCCTCTGCTTCCTCTTCTAGAAAATGGGAGAGGTAACAATACATGAACTCTAAGGATTCTTCCAGCACTAAAACTGCGTAATTTTTTTCTATCAAGCTGTATTAGTCATTTCCAAAATTATATTTCATTAAAGCACATAAGGTTTCCTATAGAGACAAGCAAGGTCTATTACGAATAACATCTCAGAAATTAGATATTATTAGCACCACAAACGCCTAATGCGAATATTAAGTGTTTCACTGGGGAGTTCAAAGCGTTCAATCTTCTCTTATTAACTCCATAAATAATGTAGAAAGCAAACTACTATTACACCTATTTTCTCAAGGATGTCACAGTCTAGTAGGGGAGGAAAATAAGTAAACGGACAATTACAACCCCTACGGTAAGTTCTACGATAGCCGTTAAGTACAGAATGTTAACAAAGCAGAGAGAAGACATACCCAGCATTATTTATAATATAGCAAATAGCTAACTTGACCCAAAATTTGAAATCAAACCTCCTAAGAATGGGATGATGGTGTTATCATATTAATAATAATTATCATATTAATTATAGCAGCTGTTTATTGAATGCTTTGTCAGACATTACTATATTGTTGCATTTACATTTCAAAACAACCTCCATATAACAAATAATAAAACTGGCTTCCGGAAAGTAGAAGTGATTTGTCCAAACCACATAGCCATTAAGCCCGTGACTATGACTCCAAAACTGCAGAGTCTTTTACACATTATACTCTGCCACCTCCCTAGCCTATCAGTAGAAAAGATTATAAATTCCCTGTGTGATCCTGGGCAAGTCACACACTTTAAAGTCTCACTTTCCACATTTCTGAAACACAAATATTACTTGCTTATAGGTTGACTATGTTAATGTAAAGCTGAAATGAAAAAACTCACAGGGAAAGTACACTGTAAATTCTAGAGCTGTTGCAGATTATAAATTATTATTACAACTGCCACTATTATTTAGAAGAGAAGTTTGACCTTCCATACTGCCCAGTGAGTCTTTACTCAAAACAGAGCTTTAAACAGCTTTTAACACCAAGTTAGCATCCATACAGACACCAAAAATTCTGCATATCTTGCATGGCTTTAGGCTTAACTGATGGAAGAATAAAGATGAAATGTCACGTCATATGCAACACGCTTATAGAGACTCAGTTCTTCTCAGGGCTGGTCACATAGGCATCCTCTGCCTAGCATGTACCAAAAATCCAGACTCCAGAAGGAAAGCTGGTGTTCAGCACAAACCACATTGCTTGTGCTAAAAGTTTAGGCACGGTGAGCCACTATTCTCAGTTCTGGGAATGGTGGAAACCCTCCCGAAAGCCAAGTTTCCAAATGCCAGTCAAGAACCAACCTTATAAGCAGACCTTTTAGGAATAGTAGTGTCAGTCCTCCTATATTAACTCTTTTCTGTACAGCCCTATTTTGGTATTTACATTTTAAGTAAAAAAAAAATTTAATACAAAACAATATCATCTGTGTGTAAAATAATATGGATTCCTCAGAAGCTCGAGTCCATTTAAAACAGTTGAATCAAGCCATATAAAGCTTTGATCAATTATCAAAAGCATAACAATTTTCTATGGTACAATGGAATAATTTACCTAAATATATAAACCTTAAAGAAAACAGGTAAAGAATAATTAAAAAATAATATGAGAATAAAGAGGATGGGTAAACTTATTAAAATATATTAAAAATAGAAAAAAATCAAATTAATATTTAAAGCACAAATACAATATTCACACATAAGACTTATTTAACTTTTGTTGACTTGCTTTTTTTTTTTTTTTGGTTGCACAGCATGTGGGATCTTAGTTCCCCAACCAGGGATCGAACCTGCATCCCCTGTTATTTCACTTTTGTTAATTAATTGCCTAAAGTCCTACTAAATAAAAATAACATTTTATGTAGTCATTCCTCCCACTTCCCTTCAAATCAGCCAAGATCTTTAAAAAAAAAACCAAACTATGCTGCCATTATAAATAAGAACAAAATATTAGTAACTAAGCAGTGTTTACTAGTGATGCAAAATAATTATATCATATCTATAGATACTTAATACCTCCCCTCGTCCCTCCCCCAAAAAAAGTCATACAAAAGAGACAAATACAAAGATTTTAGGAAGACTAGCAAAAAGCCCTGGATTCAAATCCTCATGTTGCCTCTTCTTAGCTGTTTCTTAGCAGGCAAAATAACATGCTTTAGTTTCCTCCCTCTGCCAAAAAAAAAAAGTAAATAAAAGGATACTTTATAGGATTCCTTGCTTTAGTATGAAAAACACTATGCAATAAACACTTGGGATGGATGTCAACATATGGTAGGAATCATTAAATAGTGGTTATTATTCTTGCCATTATTATGACAATTAAAAGACTATCAGTTAAAAAGACTGCCTAAAATAAACACTTTTTTCCCCCACAAATGTATCAGAAACTTTATCTGTGGGACTGGTTAATTTCATTAGATACTAGTTCAATTAGATACTGTCAGTATAGGTCCAAACAGGAGAGAGAGCACAGAAATAATCTGAACAGGAAAAGTTTATTATAAAAAATTATTCTCTGTAATAGGAGAGTGACTATAAAGAGAATTCTAAAGAACAACCTAAGGCTGAGGAAGAGTACCCCAAAGAAGAGCAAACTTGGAAAGAAGATCCTCTCCCTAAAGCTGGTATCTGATCTCACTGTAGAAGATATGACTGCAGCCCAGTGGATGACAAAGAAGTTTTCTGGACTGCCCAGGCAAAGCTGGACCACAAGCAAACAGGAAACAACCCTCTAGGGTGCAGGTAGCCAAGGGTGGCAGGCAGGTGAACAAAGGAAATCAGGACTCCCGGAGGCAGCTCAGAGGCAGAGTGGTACAAAGCCTGAGGCCCACAGTGTCTGTATCTGGAGGGCTGCAGGAAGATCTCGCTGAGCCAGGACCAGGACTATGAGTTCACAGAGGGAATGCATGCACTGTGTGCACAGCTGGAGCACAGCAGCACTGGATGTCCCAGAATCTTGTAGCAAGAGCAAGAAACAATCACAGCACACCAGAACCAAGAAAAGTCCCTCCCTCCTGCGGTATCTCTCCAGCACCCTCTACTGGCACAATTTAATACTGTGCTTGCTGCAAAGAAGATGCATAAAGTTGCACTAACGCAGATCAAGTAAGAGGGTAGATTTGGAACCAAGAGGCCATAAATTGATAATTGGCATAGGATACAGTTAAAATACCTCATCTCTTCTAATAACTTAACAGCCGGGTTAGAAATCAAAATTTCTTAAACCAATAAATTAAGAAGTTATTTTCTTAATGTAAATCGAGAATGTAAATTGTTATAGCCACTATGGAAAACAATATGAAGATTGCTCAAAAAGTTAAAAATAGATCTACCATATGATCCAGCAATTCCACTTCTGGGTATATACCCAAAGGAAATGAAAACAGGATATCAGAGAGATAAATGCACTCTCATGTTTATCGCAGCATTATTTGCAACAGCCATGATATGGAAACACCCTAAGGGCGCAGCAATAGATGAATACATAAAGAGGATGTGGTATATACAGTGGAATATTATTCAACCATGAGAAAGAAGGACATCCCACCATTTGCAACAACAAAAGTGGATCTTGAGGACATTATGCTAAGTGAGATAAGCCAGACAGAGACAGATAAAACTGTATGATATTACTTATATGTGGAATCTAAAAACGTCAAACTTGTAAAAACAAAGAGTAAACTGGTGGTTACTGGGGAGTGGGGGAACAGGAGAGATGTTGTTTAAGAGTACAGACTTGCAACTAGTAATAAATAAGTCCTAGAGATCTAACACACAGTATAGTGAATACAGACAACAACACTGTATATAATCAAATTTTCTAAGAGACTAGATCTTAATTATTCCAACCACAAAGAAGAAATAATTGATAATTATATGACGTGACAGAGGTGTTAACTACTGCTACAATGGCAATCATATTACAATATATAAATGTATCAAATCAACATGTTGTATACCTTAAGTTTACACAATGTTATATGTCAAATATATTTCAGTTTAAAAAAAACAAACTACTACATTTGAACAACCTGGAACTCTCTCCTCTGCTAGGACCTGGTAGCCCCTTTGTCCATAACTATCTTGATTAGTCACCTTAAGTTAAATAAAGCTAAGTAAAGATCTTTTGCCACTGGAAAAATGATTAATTAATTAAGAAATTATTATTATATTATAGAAGCATACTATGATTTACAAAAGGACTCAAAAAGAGCTCCAGTAGAGGTCTATCGATCGTACCAATGTCAGTTTCCTAGTTTGTACATTATACTATAGTTATGTAAGATGTTACTATTGGCGGAAGCTGGGTGAAGTGTACATGGGGCCTCTCTATACTATTATTTTAACTTCCTGTGAGTCTGTAATTATTTCACATTTAAAAGTTCATTAAAAAATGAGCCCCAAGACATCTAGAATAAACTTAGAAAAACATTTGACAGAAAGCAATGTACGTTTTCATTGCTAATATTAAAAAAGTAGTTCTTAAGATACGATGCTAAAAAGGTAAGTATTATATACATACCTCTGGAGTGCCACAACCCCCCCCCCCCACTGGGTGCCAGCAAAAGCTAGCAATGGAAGACACTGAAAATTCTGTCCTAATTACAAGTTCCAGTCCAAAAGCTGAGAGAAGATAGAAGCTTCCAATTTCTCATTCTCCAAAGCACCTGATGATGCCGATAACGCTTTATCAATTGTCACTTGAAATAACTATCAGAGAACAATGAAAGTATTTTGTATAAATATATCCTGTTTTTCTAAGGTAAAAGAGAGTTACCTTTCTACTGCCTTATATAAAAACTCAAAGAGGACAAATGAGTAAGTTCAAAAACAGCTTGTAAAATATTATGCAGGGGCTTCCCTGATGGCGCAGTGGTTAAGAATCCGCCTGCCAATGCAGCCAACACGGGTTCAAGCCCTGGTCCAGGAGGATCTCACATGCCATGGAGCAACTAAGCCCGAGCGCCACAACTACTGAGCCTGCACTCTAGAGCCCGTGAGCCACAACTACTGAGCCCACGTGCCACAACTACTGAAGCCCATGCACCTAGAGCCCGTGCTCTGCAACAAGAGCAGCCACTGCAATGAGAAGCCTGCGCACCGCAACGAAGAGTAGCCCCCACTCACTGCAACCAGAGAAAGCCATGTGCAACAACAAAGACCCAATGCAGCCAAAAATAAACAATAAATTAATTAACTAATTTAAGAAATATATATTATTCAGACTTTGGGTCACCCCACTAACTTTTTCTCATTTTCAGGATGGAGAAAAATGACGTCCATTAAGAAAAATTATTAAGACATCTAAAACTCTTGATTTTACATCTAGGCAACTTAAAGTCAGTGACTTGAGCTCCTTTGTAAATAAAACTATTTAACAACTTGCTAGGGTGAAGGCAAAAATAAGTGCTACATAAATTCAGCAAAAGACCCTCAGAATGGTCTAACATACAATTATATCAGCCCCAAAATAATTAACAGTTCAGGTTCTACTATCTATCTACTTTAGTGATATCAAATCATATTAGAAAATTGCTTATTCTGTGAGAAGAAAAGAGCTGTAGGTGATATTTTTTTTTTCAGTACTCCATGGCTTGGAAATCTTTTCCTCAAGAAAATAACACAAGGAAAGGTACCTGTCAATCACTCATGCTATGAGGTATGGTACTTAACACTTCAACTTCTCACTATGTAGTTTTTGCTGCAAGCCAGAAAGCACAAATTAAGAACTGAAGCAGAATTTATTATCAAAACAGGCACGTCTCTGAATCACTCTACAAATGATCAAACTGCCTTCTAGTAATGATGTGTTTTATATTATATATATATATACTTTAATGTATATGTAATGACTGTACTCCCCGAAATTAGGATCAGATAAAAGTGATTCATGGAAATTCTTTCTTCCTAGCAGTAATGGCCCATGTTACTCAGTACAAACGAAGCTGTATACTTAAAACAAATCTAGTAATTATACTCTGCTTGCTGTATCAATACTTCATTCTGGTTCACACATCAAGCATCAGGGCAGATCCCTGGGAACAAAGTGATCTGACAGGCATAAAACCCTGAAGCCAAAATTCTCTTCCCAACTAACCCTCCAAAAGGTCTGGAATTACCATCATTAGAACTCCACTTCTTGTTAGGGAACTGTAAAGAGACCCATTTTCCAAATGTATATGGTATTATTTTCCCTGAATTATTTTATGACAAATTAAGAAGTAATACTTGGCAAAAATCTACTAGTCAGAAAATTAATACAGCAAAAAATGAAAAATTTCCCCCTCGCTTTTCGGGTATCTAGCAAAACCAGCAATCTATTCAAAGCATTGATGTGGGTGCTATATAATAGTGCTAGGGTATTTTAAATACTAAATAAAGCTTTAAAAATCCGTATCAATTTAGTAGTATGTAAGAAAATCTTTTGCAGTATTTCTACACATGATGAGACCAAAACCCATGAAAATGCCAGCTGGAGAGGGACAGAGAAGATTGCTATCTCCACTTTGGAAACACCAGAAAGAGACTGACCTGATCAGATCTGCTTTAACATTTTAACTGGAGCCTCTCAATAATTAGGCTTAGGCTGCTCTTCTCACACATTTCAGATTACAATCATCTTGCTTTCTCCTCTCAGCTCTTATTGTTGGTCTTCTCTTCTACAAATCTATCAGCTTTTCTCCCAGGGCATGGTGCCCCTGGGTTTGAAGTCACTGAACAATCACTTGGATGCCCATCTATACTCTCACTTTCAAATTCTGCTGGAAATACACCAAGGAATGCCAATCCACTTATTTTCTAACTGGTTTGATTAATTTTAAACTTAGCACATAATCAAAATTTAATTGGGTACAGTCTCTAAAAGTATACACTCAGAAGTCAGATGGCCTTGGTTTAAACCCTGGCTCTACCAGTTCCTGGCCAAGTGACCAAATTACTTAATCTCATTAAGCCTCTGTCTCATCTTCTGCAAAAAAAATAGGGTAATAATTAAAATGTTTTCCTCATATGTTGTTATGACAATTAAATTTTACAATGGCCATCACACAAAAATGTTAATATTATTTTCTTTCTTATGTCCAGTTCCTAAATAAAGCTTAACTTGTAAAATCTAACACAGGTGACTGAGAAAAGCAAAAGAACATTAGAAATTTTCAAAATATGAGAGCAGTTTTCACATACCCTCTAAGCAGGTTAGGATTCTATTGGGTGCAATGTTCTATTACTCTCTGCATACTACAGTGAATGTAGTCAATACTCTTAACTTTATAAAATTTTTATATACTTCTTATTCATTTACTCAACAAGTTTTTAAAACGAAGTAGAGAGTAAGAATATTTATTCTGGACCAGATAGACTTGGTATTTAATTGTATGACCTTGAGAAAGCTATTTAACCTCTCTGTGCCTCAGTTTCCCTGACTGTACAATGAAGATAATAGTACCTATACCTCATAAGTAGCACCTAGAACAGTGTTCAGCACAGAGAAAGTGCTAAGTAAGGACTAAGTAACTACAAAGCTCTGGTTCCTAGCACAGGGCTAGATATTGGAGATTCTGAGATAAATGACACAGTACTTGCCTTCAAAGGGGTTGAGACCAATAATCACAGTATAATTTGTCAAATATCTACGCATGAGGAATGCTTGAACCCTTGAATGCACAGAGAAATAGATTTTTTCATGATAAAAACTAATATTTTTAAAAACCAAAATACTGAAAATTAGCATTCAGAATGGGTGATGGGTACACTGCTGTTCAATATATTATTCTTTCTACTTGTGTGTATGTTGGAAAATTCACATAATGGGAAGTTGTTTTTAAAAATCATTTTCTCAGAAAGTAAGCCAAAATTATGTAATCTGAAGGATTTACTTTCACACCGATGTCTTTATACTATAAATGAACTTTGTCAGCAGCAATGCTTTAAAAAAAAAAAAAAAAAAAAAAATCAGAGGTTAAGAATTCTCTTGACAAGACTGCCACCTACTGGATTACCTTAAATTCCACTACTTACATTTTGTGATTTAAACACATTAAGTACCACATATAATCCAATAAAAAGCAAGAGTTTCTTTTTTGAAAAAAAAAAGATAAATCGAAGTATTTTAAAAATACCCCATATCACAGGAAATTCTGTCTGCTATATTGAACAAAGTATTCTTTGAGGAAGACCCATTAGCCTGAAGCAATCTCAAGTTAATTTTAGTTTGGATGTTCAGAGGTCATCTGACAGAACATGTGAAAAAGGAGGCAAAAACACTTAACAGATTTGGTAATTACTGCTGAGCATATGAACCCATAGTTGTTAAATATTATCATTGACATCAATTATATTAAAATAAAAGCAATATATTAGGTGGTGATATATGGAATGAATTTTTTTAGCTATCTTAATGCTATACAAATGGTAGGTAAAATTCCGGCTTAGGTAGAATTTCTAATGATAATGATATATACTGATTCAAAAAGTGCTTTATCTCAAACAACTTCGGCAGAAGTTGAGATAATGTGCTCTGGAAAAATGCCTTAAAGTTATTCAAAAAGTAGCTTAAGTGATGATGAAGACACTGATGTCAAAGATTATTGTGGAGAGTCTGAATAAATCTGTCTTATGAACATGAGAGTGGGCAAAAAGCAACATTTCTAAGTTATTATGTATAATATATTTTAAATGTATGCGTAAATGTTTATCTAAGTTAACAAAGAAAACATAATTAGGTATCTGACTATTTCACCTATATTCACCAAGGTTTCTATATTTAAGTTAATCCAAGACTGGATCAGACAAGAATTATGAACGCTAAACCAAGGAGGAAATTTTGCAAGATATTTTCATGGGTCTCCCCACAAACTGCTTACTAGCTGCAAGGGAGGGGGAAAAAAAAGGAATTACAATGGAGAAACCAGACATATTGACTGGTAATCAAATTTAACATCACCAGAAAGGGACAAATGGCTATCAAGCGCCTCCAAATGTGACACACTGTGAAGGAGAGAACATCACCTATGCAGCAATAAACTATCTGAATCTAATCATGAGGAAATATTAGATAAACCCAAACTGAGCAATGTTATATTAAAAAGAGGGGAAAGGAGGAATAGGAGGACGTGGAGTTCATCTCTCTCCACGGATGCATCAGGAATACATCTATAGATGCAACAACTCTCATAGAACACCGGCTGAACACTAGCAGAAGACCTTGGACACTGGAAAGGACTGTAAAGATCCCTGCATAACTGGTATGAACAACTTGTGGGGTCTTGGTTCCTTGACTGGAAGTTGGGCCTCAGGCTCTGAGGTGGGAGCACCAAGTCCAGGACACTGGACCACTAGAGAATTCCTGGCCACAGGGAAGATTAACCACCAGGACCTCTCACAGAGGCCTCTATCTGAATCCAAGACCCGGCTCCACCCAACTGCCAGCAGCCTCCAGCACTGGATGCCTCACATAAAACAACAAACAAAGACAGGAACACAAACCCACCCATCAGTACACAGACTACCTTAAGTCATACTAAGCTCACAGACACCCCAAAACACACCACCTGACACGGCCCTGTTCAACAGGGGGAAAAGACTCAACTCCACCCACCAGAACGCAGGCACAAGTCCCTCCCAACAAGAAGCCTACGCAAGCCACTGGACCAACCTCACCACCGGGAGCAGAGCTAACAGAAGCAAGAGGAACTATGACCCTGCAGCCTAGGGAAAGGAAACTTCAAATACTGTAAATCAGACAAAATGATAAGACAGAAATATCTTTCAGGCAAAGGAGCAAAATAAAAATGCACAAGACTGAATAAATGAAGAGGAAATAGGCAAATTACCTGAAAAAGAATTCAGAGTAATGACAGTAAAGATGACACAAAATCTCAGAAATAGAATAGAGAAAATATAAGAAATGTTTAACAAGGACCTAGAAGAACTAAACAGCAAACAAACAGTAATGGACAATACAATAACTGAAATTAAAAATACTCCAAAAAGGGCTTCCCTGGTGGCGCAGTGGTTGAGAATCTGCCTGCCAATGCAGGGGACACGGGTTTGAGCCCTGGTCTGGGAAGATCCCACATGCTGCGGAGCGACTAGGCCCATGAGCCACAGTTGCTGAGCCTGCGCGTCTGGAGCCTGTGCTCCGCAACAACAGAGGCCGCGATAGTGAGAGGCCCGCGCACCGCGATGAATGGTGGCCCCCACTTGCCACAACTAGAGAAAGCCCTCGTACAGAAACGAAGATCCAACACAGCCATAAATAAATAAATAAATAAAATTTAAAAAAAAATACTCCGAAAGGAATCAGTAGCAGAACAGCTGAGGCAGAAGAACAGATAAGTGAGCGGGAAGATAGAATGGTGGAAATAACTGCCGCAAAGCAGAGTAAAGAAAAAAGAATGAAAATAATGGAGGACAGTCTTAGAGACCTCTGGGACAACATTAAGTGCACCAACGTTTGAATTATAGGCGTCCCAGAAGAAGAAGAAAAAAAGAAAGGGTCTGAGGAAATATTTGAAGAGATTATAGTCGAAAACTTCCCCAACATTGGAAAGGAAATAGTCAATCAAGTCCAGGAAGTGCAGAGAGTACCATACAGGATAAACCCAAGGAGAAACATGCCAAGACACATATTAATCAAACTAACAAAAATTAAACACAAAGAAAAAATATTAAAAGCAGCAAGGGAAAAGCAACAAATAACATACAAGGGAATCCCCATAAGGTAAACAGCTGATCTTTCAGCAGAAGCTCTACAGGCCAGAAGGGAGGGGCAAGGTATATTTAAAGTGATGAAAGGGGAAAACCTACAACCAAGATTACTCTACCCAGCAAGGATCTCATTCAGACTCGACAGAGAAATCAAAGGTTTACAGACAAGGAAAGGTTAAGAGAATTCAGCACCACCAAACCAGCTTTACAACAAATGCTAAAGGAACTTCTCTAGACAGGAAACACAAGCGAAGGAAAAAACCTACAAAAATAAACCCAAAACAATTAAGAAAATGGTAATAGGAACATACATATCAATAATTACTTTAAATGTAAATGGATTAAATGTTCCAACCAAAAGACACAGACTGGCTGAATGGATACAAAAACAAGACCTGTACATATGCTGTCTACAAGAGACCCACTTCAGACCTAGGGACACATACAGACTGAAAGTGAGGGGATGGAAAAAGATGGTCCATAAAAATGGAAATCAAAACAAAGCTGGAGTAGCAATATTCATATCAAACAAAATAGTTTATAAAATAAAGACTATTACAAGAGACAAAGAAGGACACTACATAATGATCGAGGGATCAATCGAAGAAGAAGATATAACAACTGTAAATATCTATGCACCCAACATAGGAGTACCTCAATACATAAGACAAATGCTATAAGAGGGGAAATCGACAGTAACACAATAAGAGTAGGGGACTTTAACACCCCACTTACACCAATGGATAGATCACCCAAGCAGAAAATAAATAAGGAAACACAAGCTTCAAATGACATATTAGACCAGATAGACTTAATTGATATTTATAGGACATTCCATCCAGAAACAACAGAATAGGACTTCCCTCGTGGCACACTGGTTAAGAATCTGCCTGCCAATGCAAGAGACATGGGTTGGAGCCCTGGTCTGGGAAGATCCCACATGCCGTGGAGCAACTAAACCCGTGCACTGCAACTACTGAGCCTGCTTGCCACAACTACTGAGCCCGCGTGCCACAACTACTGAAGCCCGCAAGCCTAGAGCCCGTGCTCCACAACAAGGAGAAGCCGCCACAATGAGAAAACCATGCACCACAAGGAAGAGTAGCCACTGCTCGCCACAACTACAAAAGCCCACGCACAGCAACGAAGACCCAATGCAGCCAATAAATAAATAAATAAATTTATTTTTTTTAAAAAACAGAATACCCATTCTTCTCAAGTGCACATGGAACATTCTCCAGGACAGATCACATCTTGTGTCACAAATCAAGCCTTGGTAAATTTAAGAAAATTGAAATCATATCAAGCATCTTTTCCAACCACAACGCTATGAGACTAGATATCAATTACAGGAAAAAAAGTGTAAAAAAATACAAACACAATATGCTGTTAAACAACCAAGAGATGACTGAAGAAATCAAAGAGGAAATCAAAAAATACCTAGAAACAAATGACAATGAAAACACGATGACGCAAAACATATGGGATGCAGCAAAAGCAGTTTTAAGAGGGAAGTTTACAGCAATACAATCCTACCTCAAGAAACAAGAAGAATCTCAAATAAACAACCTAACCTTACTCCTAAAGCACTTACAGAAAGAAGAACAAGAAACATCTAAAGTTAGCAGAAGGAAAGAAATCACAAAGATCAGATCAGAAATAAATGAAAAAAGAAATAACAGAAACAACAGCAAAGATCAATAAAACTAAAAGCTGGTTCCTTGAAAAAATAAACAAAATTGATAAACCATTAGCCAGACTCATCAGGAAAAAAAAGGAGAAGACTCAAATCAACAGAATTAGAAATGAAAAAGAAGTAACAACTGACACCTCAGAAATACAAAGGATCATGACAGACTACTACAAGCAACTATTTGCCAATAAAATGGACAACCTGGAAGAAATGGACAAATTCTTAGAAAAGTACAACCTTCCAAGACTGAACCAGGAAGAAAAAGAAAATATAAACACACCAATCACAAGCACAGAAATTGAAACTGTGATTAAAAATATTCCAACAAACAAAAGTCCAGGATCAGATGGCTTCACAGGCAAATTCTACCAAACATTTAGAGAAGAGCTAACACCTATCCTTCTCAAACGCTTCCAAAATATAGCAGAGGGAGGAACACTCCCAAACTCATTCTACGAGGCCACCATCACCCTGATACCAAAACCAGACAAAGATACTATAAAAAAAGAAAATTACAGACCAATATCACTGATGAACATAGATGCAAAAATCCTCAACAAAATACTAGCAAACAGAATCCAACAGCACATTAAAAGGATCATACACCATGATCAACTGGGGTTTATCCCAGGACTGCAAGGATTCTTCAATATACACAAATCAATCAGTGTGATACACAATATTAACAAACTGAAGGGTAAAAACCATATGATAATCTCAATAGATGTAGAAAAAGCTTTCGACAAAATTCAAAACACATTTATGATAAAAACTCTACAGAAAGTGGGCACAGAGGGAACCTACATGACATAATAAAAGCCATATATGACAAACCCACAGCGAGCATCATTCTCAATGCTGAAAAACTGAAACCATTTCCTCTAAGATCAGGAACAAGACAAGGGTGCCCACTCTCACCACTATTATTCAACATAGTTTTGGAAGTTTTAGCCACAGCAATCAGAGAAGAAAAAGAAATAAAAGGAATCCAAATTAGAAAAGAAGAAATAAAACTCTCACTGTTTGCAGATGACATGATACTATACATAGAAAATCCTAAAGATGACACCAGAAAACTACCAGAGCTAATCAATTTGGTAAAGTAGCAGGATACAAAATTAATGCGCAAAATTAAGGCTCCCGGACTTCAGACTATACTACAAAGCTACAGTAATCAAGACAGTATGGTACTGGCACAAAAATAGAAACACAGATCAATGGAACAGGATAGAAAGCCCAGAGATAAACCCATGCAACTATGGTCACATCATCTTTGACAAAGGAGGCAAGAATATACAATGGAGAAAAGACAGCCTCTTCAATAAGTGGTGCTGGGAAAACTGGACAGCTACATGTAAAATAACGAAATTAGAACACTCCCTAACACCATACACAAAAATAAACTCAAAATGGATTAGAGACCTAAATGTAAGACCGGACACTATAAAACTCTTAGAGGAAAACATAGGAAGAACACTCTTTGACATAAATCACAGAAAGATCTTTTTTGATCCACCTCCTAGAGTAATGGAAATAAAAACACAAATAAACAAATGGGACCTAATGAAACTTCAAAGCTTTTGCACAGCAAAGGAAACCATAAACAAGACGAAAAGACAACCCTCAGAATAGGAGAAAATATTTGCAAATGAAGCGGCTGACAAAGAATTAATCTCCAAAATCCACAAGCAGCTCATGCAGCTCAATTTCAAAAAAATAAACAACCCAATCCGAAAATGGACAGAAGACCTAAACAGACATTTCTCCAAAGAAGATATACAGATTGCCAACAAACACATGAAAAGATGCTCAACATCACTAATCATTAGAGAAATGCAAGTCAAAACCACAGTGAGGTATCACCTCACACTGGTCAGAATGGTCATCATCAAAAAATCTACAAACAATAAATGCTGGAGAGGGTGTGGAGAAAAGAGAACCCTCCTGCAATGTTGGTGGGAATGTAAATTGATACAGCCACTATGGAGAACAGCATGGAGGTTCCTTAAACTAAAAATAAACTACCATATGACCCAGCAATCTCACTACTGGGCATATACCCTGAGAAAACCATAATTCAAAAAGAGTCATGTACCACAATGTTCACTGCAGCACTACTGACAACAGCCAGGACATGGAAGCAACCTAAATGTCTATTGACAGATGAATGGATAAAGAAGATGTGGCACATATATACAATGGAATATTACTCAGCCATTAAAAGGAACAAAATTGGGTCATTTGTAGAGACGTGGATGGACCTAGAGACTGTCATAATAGTGAAGTAAGTCAGAAAAACAAATACCGTATGCTAACGCATATATGTGGAATCTAAGAAAACGGTACTGATGAACCTAGTGGCAGGGCAGGAATAAAGATGCAGATGTATAGGACAGACTTGAGCACACAGCAGGGGAAGGGGAAGCTGGGACTAAGTGAGAGAGTAGCACTGACATATATACACTACCAAATGTAAAATGGATGCCTAGTGGGAAGCTGCTGCATAGCACGGGGAGATCAGCTCGACACTTTGTGACAACCTAGAGGGGTGGGATAGGGAGGTTGGGAGGGAGGCTCAAGAGGAAGGGGATATGGGGATATATATGCATATATATATAGCAGATTCACTTTGTTGTACAGCAGAAACTAAGACAACATTGTAAAGCAATTATACTCCTATAAAGATGCAAAAAATAAATAAAAATAAAAATAGTATAAAAAATAAAAAAGAAATAAGAAAAATAAAAAGAGGGAAAGGGATGTATTCTTCAAAAATGTCCATGTTGATGGGACTTCCCTGGTGGCACAGTGGTTAAGAATCTGCCTGCCAATGCAGGGGACACAGGTTCGATCCGTGGTCTGGGAAGACCCCACATGCCGCGGAGCAACTAAGCCCGTGCGCCACAACTACTAAGCCTGCGCTCTAGAGCCCACAAGCCACAACTACTGAAGCCCGCACACCTAGAGCCCGTGCTCCGCAACTAGAGAAGCCACCACAATGAGAATCCCGCACACCACAACAAAGAGTAGTCCCTGCTCACCACAACTAGATAAAGCCCGTATGCAGCAACAAAGACCCAATGCAGTCAAAAATAATAAATAAATAAATTTTATTTTATTTATTTATAAATAAATTTATATTTATTTATTTATTTTTAATAAATTTATTTATTAAAAAAAAATGTCCATGTTTTAAAAGAGAGAGAAAGACTGTGGAAATCTTTCCAAATTAAAGAAACCTAAAGACATATGGCAGCTAAATGCAATATCTGACCCTAATGTAAATCCCAAATTGGATGGGGGGAAAGGATGGTATTGGGTTAACTGACAAAATTAGAGACGAATAGTAGGTTAGATAAAAAGTATTGTATGAAAGCTAAATTTACTGAGGTTGATACAAATAATGTGGTTAAATAAGAGATATTCGTATCCCTATTTTTAGGAAATATAGATTTCCTAAGGAAGTAGATAGGGATAAAACACCATGATGTATGTAACTTACTCTTAAAGTGTTTAGAAAAACAATCACGTGTGTGCACGTGTGTATTGTGGGGGAGGGAGGGAGAGAAGGACTGAGAGACAGAGAGAGAGAGAGAGATTGAGAAAGTGGGTGCAAAGCAAATGGGGTAAAATGTTATTAATAAGTGATTCTGAGTAAAGAGCATGCAGGTGTTCTCTGTACTAGGTTGTTTTTTCTTTTTTTTTAACTCTTCTGTAAGTTTGAAATTACCTCTAAATAAAAAGATTAAAATATTGCTATGTCTACTGCTAACAAAAAAATTAAAATATAGACATAAATATATAAACGCATGCAGACACATGTGTGTGTATATATGTGCATGTGTGTTTATATACTTTAAAGATATATCTCTTAAAGATTCTGATATCTCAGTAACTAAATGGACTTTTTAATAATCAAAATGATTGAGAAGTTAAGGTATTTGTCCTATATGTAAATAAGGGAGAGACGGAAAAAGCCCAAATAGGGTAGAAGCAGTTATTACTGATAAAACAAAGCCATTTCATGTTTATTTCCCCCATCAATTGACATTTGCAATGAACCAGTTATATCTAACTTATTTAAGTGGGGAAAGCATTAGGTTTCTCATTCTCATTTTTAAATGGAGAAACTGAAGCATGGTGAAAAGCCACAGTAAGTAATACAGCTGAGATTCAATAGTATGTCTCTTGAAACACAGTAACAATGTCAATACAAGTTTTGGTAGCATTTAGGAGCAAGCTGCTTACCTTTCAATAGCTAATTCTTTGTTAGAAAGTTGCTGCACTGTAATCACAACCTTCTTCTCTATCCCTTGTTTTAATTTGAAATAAAATTTATCTCTATCCTTAGGCACAGGACTGAAACATGCAAAAAGAACAGGAATTAAAAATAATTAAAAACAATAAAAAAGATCTCTCTTTCAAGGTTAGAATGAGCCAACAAACTATTTAAGCAACAACACCCTTATTCTTAAGATATCCTAACTCTCATCTTGCCACAGAGTAACTACAAACTTTACAGTCAGCAAAACAGAGTGTTATTAATTTTTAAACTGGGTTTACAAGAGCCTTATAATTTATCCCTAACCAAGATTAAAAACAAAACATTTTAAATGACATCATTTCAAATTTTAGTTTTTAAATTTTAACAAATTTAGGAACATGGTTTATTTAATTACTTTTAAGACTGTCACATTTCTGGTTTAGCTGGTTGCATGATGCCTTTAACACAGTGAAACCCAAGGCAAAAATTGAGAAGAGCTTACTTTTAAACATCTAGAATATGAGATGACTGTGACAAATCCAAGTAAATATAAATAAAAGATGAACAAAGAGGTACAGATCAGGGCAAGTTAAATTCTAGCCTAGGCCAGACTGACAATTCTCAAGAATTAGTTCATTAAAACAATAAGTGTCTAAAAGAAACAAAACAAAAACAGTTAAGTGTCTAAAATATAGGTTGCCTTATCTGAAAAGGAAAAATACCTTTAGCAACTTATTTGACCTAAGACTCAATTTCTGTATCTGTAAAAAACAGATAAAATACCTACCTAACAATTATCGTCAGAAACAAAGGCAAAGTAAAGGCGCGTAACTGATCATTAAAGAGTATAACTGTTTCCTATTATCTGCCTATGTTTGAACTAAAGAAAAACATTCCAAATATACAGAAGGAAATGGTTAATTAAATGATGGTCAAACCATACAACATACTACCGGTGACCATTAAAAATGATTTTAAGAATATTTTATTTGAAAAATTCTTATATCATGAAGTTAAAAGAAAAAACTATATATACATATACAACTGTATAAAAATACTCTAGAAATCAAATATTAAAAGTGATTGTGGCTGACAAAACCATAGCTTTTTACTCTAATTTTATTATTTTACTAAATTTTCTACAGTAAAAATCAGTATTTTAAAATATTAAGAAAATAATTTACATAAAATATCTGAAAAGCATGACAAAAGTGAACCATGCATTCACCAGTGAAATATTTCTTATCATCCTAAAGCTTTATACCAACATTGTATATTCTGGAAACTTTAAATTAGCCAATATTATATTTCAGACACAATACCAATTTTTAATCTTTCCAAACAACCTCACCTAAAGTTTCCTTTTCCATCATCTTCTTTTACCTCCAAGGAGACACTGAAGATAAATACATCACTGTCAGGGGTAGGAATAACTGAGTCTTTAACATCAGATACTTGTCTAGAAGACCGTTTGAAAGCGGTACAGAAACTATACAAAATTCTGCTTACCTAAAAGAATAAAAATGGAAACAATATTAGACAAAGATTTAACTGCATTTTGATAAACTGCTTCCCTAATTCTTGAATCTATAATTTCCCATGGTCACAATGCTCTTTAGCAGATAAAGTAGATATAGTCTAAGCATATACACACACACACACACACACACAGTTTGTAATATATAGTGTGTATATATACACAGTATAAGCATATATATACACACACACAGTTGACCCCTAAACAACATGGGTTTGAACTGCATGGGTCCCCTTATACGCAGATTTTTTTCAATAGTAAATAGTACAGTAGTATACAAGCCACGGTTGGTTGAAGTGGCAGATGCGGAACAGTGGATAAGGAGGAACCGCTAATATGGAGGGCCAACTATAAATTATACATGAATTTTTGACTGGGCAGAGGGTCAGCGCCCTTACCACACCCCACCCCCCAGCCCCAGCACACTGTTCAAGGGTCAACTGTAGTTTGCTTCTTTCAATCTGGCATTTAAACACCAAAATAAAGACGTTTAATTTAAAGTCACAAAAGAAGCTGTATGTATGTATAGATGTTTCTATGACCCCTAAGATACTATATTGCAATGAATGAATCCTAAGATAATTACTAGAATGATACTGGCATCTAAACCTTCCCAATGAACACACACAAACAAGGCTTTAGCCCAAGGTGTCAATTTCTCTTTTCACTTCTCTCAGCTTCAGGGGGCTAGATCCTGAGGCATAGAATAAATACTGTTTTTTGCAAAAAGAAAACATGATTTAAAAATTTAAAGAGCTTCCAGTGTTGTTACTCAACATTGTTGTTGTATAAACGTGTCGCAGAATGAATGAATCCTGAAATGTTCTTACCTAATTTATTAGTATTAAGCCACCCTGGTGACTTTATATACACACACATACATAAATATATGTATGTGTGTATATATATGGATGGCTTTTACTCCTCCCCTGAAGTGGAGGAGTACTCTACATCCCACACTCTTCCAGACGGTATTATCTTCCTTGGTTCCAAAAGAAGCATCATACCACCTCAAACTTGTCCACTTCAAACACAAAAGACCTTCCAAATCTCTCAGGCCCCTCAGTGGGTTGAACAAATAAAAACAAGATGAAATAAGAAGGGTTTGAACAAAGGTCATATTTTCAAAATCTCACACTGGGAGGTACTAGTAAAGAAACTTCTCTGAATATTAAATCCTTCACTTTAGATAAAGTGAATTCAAATTATTCTTTGTATTAATCTAAGATGATAATATTTTATAATTTGCTTGAAATAAGAGCACTCTCATTAACAGTAGAATTTCTTCAAGTATGGGGGTCTTTCCTTAATATTCTATTTTTATTATATTCATACATTCTACCTTTTCTCACACACACATACTCTAACACATTCAATGGTCCTCAAACTTCCAATGGCCACACTTACATCTAGTAATCAATGACCACCCTAAACTGCCTTTCCAGTGCCAAATCAATAGTTTCCTAAATTAACTGACTTACACAGGTTAACTGTATAAGAATGCTGCCTGCCAGCCTAAAGTTCAACTTCAATCAATAGCATCATATTTGTATCACAGCATTTGTAAAATTTTTTAATATGTTAAAGTGTTATCTCATTATAATTTTATATAAATGAGTAAAAGCAACAAAGCAGCAAAGGATTGATATTAATAAGAACTGTAGACCTCAAATCTTATACAATTAAGACAATAAGTTCACTCATTCATTCAACCAATACTTTTTGAGTGCCTTCTGTGTACTAAGTATTATTCTAGGAGAGAGGGATACAGCTGTGTACATGGAGCTTTCATTTCAGCACATGTAAGTTGAATGTGCTTGGGGTGAATGGGAGGAATCATTAGCTAAGGCAAAAACAGATATGTTCAGCCTCAATTGGACCCTTATTGGACTTAGCTCAATAATTTAAATGTTATAGAGGAAAACAGAATCAAAGAACATGCTAGAAATAAGTCACTGAAGATTATGCCTACAAGGTAAAGTGTAAACAGGGACTTTAAACTATTTTCAGTTCTTTGAGTACTCCCCACTTCCTAACTCCAAATAAAATGTGACGTCTCTTATTTACATTTTATGTGTATTAAGAAAACATTTTTAAGCATATTTTTAAGAAAACATCATATGTGAAAATAGAATACCTGTACTTAGGTTTTGATACATTAGTAAAGTTAAACCCCAACCCTATTTATTATTTTCTCTTCTCTCCTATATTCTTCTATTTCATTTTCTTTGTATCAGAGCTGTCCGCAAGCCTACACATCAGGCCACACCAAAAAAAAGTCAAAGAACTTGGCAAATTCTAAAGTAGATGGGCAAGGCTCAGGAATTTCTTTTTAAAAAGGCTAAGCATATGGGGCTGAGCCAGAGTGGTAGAGAATGATGGGGGGAAAATCAGACTACACCTTTCTCTCTTCTTGGAGGAAGGACACAACAGTACATTAACAGCAATCAAACTGCATTTAATCCTGACCATGTCTTAGAAGTTGCTATTTCCAACAACAAGGTTAAAATCATTTGTGACTTCTAGAGTCTGTGAATAAGCTGGAATGATGATCCAAGAATTGGTAAGGTAGAGTAGCTTCAAAAACAATGATTATCAATGTCTATAGTTATTGGAACAAACTGGGTAATCAATTTCATCATGAAAAAATTTAAAACATAATACCATGGAAAACATTTCTATACATGTCACACTATTAAATACACACACACAAACACACACGCACACAAAATAATCTAGAACAGGCATTTTCTTTGCAGAAGTCAAAAGGTTTATTGACAAATAATACAGTACAATTTTTCCCCAGAGGCAGCACCTACCTACAGAAAGCATTAGTTAAACACAAACTATCTCTTGGAGTTGTTGTTGTTTTTGAAGAGGTGGGCAGGAGGACACATGTAGATATGTGGAAAGGAGATACACCAAAATCTTAATTCTGATGGAATTCTGAGTAACTTTTATTTTCTTTTGTATTTCAGTATTTTCCAAATTCTCAATTATGTATTACACATTAACAGTCCAAGAAATGCTATTAAATGAAATATTTACTTAAAATAAGTAATACAGGGGGACTTCCCTGGGGGTCCAGTGGTTAAGAATCCGCCTTCCAATGCAGGGGACGCAGGTTCGACCCCTGGTCAGGGAACTAAGATCCCACATGCAGAGGGGCAACTAAGCCCGTGCACTCTAGAGCCTGCACCACAACTAGACAGCCTGCATGCCGCAACTACTGAGCCCGCCTGTCGCAACTAGAGAGAAGCCCGCGCGCCACAACAAACAGCCCGCACACCACAACAAAAGATCCCATGTGCCACAACTAAGACCCGACGCGGCCAAATAAATAAATAAATAAAATATTTTAAAATAAATTAATTAAAAATAAAATAAAATAACATAGCAAATTCTTCTAAGATAAAGCCTTTTCACTAATATTAGTGAAAAAGGAGCAACTCTTTTAAAAACATTTATCAAGAAAATGTTCACCCAAAAAAAGTAAATGTAGAAAAGTCATCCTATAAAAGATACCCAGAAAAATATGTGTTAAAATTTTAAAAACAACTTGCTCAAATATATTACTAATTGAAAGGAACTAAAACAAGCGGCAATCATATAAGAATTTTTTTAATTACAAAAATCAATTTATTTGAGAAAAACAATATAACTTCTAAATTAATTTCCAAAATAAGGCATTTTGCTAAAATACCATCTCAATAAATATAGTTTAGCAATAATATTTTCTCATACAAGGAATTAGGTTTTCTTTTACATAGTAGTGTACCAGCAACCCTAAGAAAAACCAATGCATTAAGAGTAAAGATGTTCCTAATGATACCCTTGGTATTATGAAATACCTCTGAATGCCTGTAACACCAGCTGATAACAACCTGCTTCTAAAACACAACACTGAGAATTGCTAGTAATGGTAAGTATGTCATAACATACAAACAAACAGCAAATCTGTTTTGAAGAAAATGGTTACACTGAGTAGTAGAAATAAATTCTTAAAGAGAGTCAACTAATTATCTTTAAAAACAGTTTTGTGTAATATATTCATAAAGATGCAACAAGAATAGGTGCCTCTCTGGCTTTTTGCACCGTGCTTTCTGATACTCTGCTCTGTCTGTAATTCTTCAGCAGAACTCTAGCACATCATTCTCCCTGTACAAAGATCATCAGCATCAAGATACTTCTGGCTGGATTCCCCAACTCTTTTGCCATAGATAATTGAGATCCACTCCAGCAGAGTCCCACAGAAGAACAGCCAGAGCAATAAGTCAAATGTGTCCTAACCCTTCTGTGGGAACCCCTAATCCTTGCGTCACAGGTCCAACAAAGCCATCACCCTCACTGGGCCTCCCCTCTACCACTGTTGGTGCCTGCTGCTTGTGGGATATTATGGTGAAATAAGAGCACATCACAGTGATAACTGGTAGTGGCAGCCATGCTGCTACTCCCTCTTGAGAAGATGTCTTCTTGCCTTTAACTGACAAACTTCTTCAAATCTCATCAGGGACTCTGCAAACAATGGAAAACAAATTAGTGCCACTGCTGCATGGTACATATTTAAGCAATAAGAATGTCTGTCATCTGTTCCTGAGCTATCTTTGCCAATTGTCTGTGTCCATTAAGAGGGATCCAAATACTAAGGACTAATGTTGTCCCTTCACCACACAACAAGAAACTTCCAGGAAACAGATAACTAGACAACCAGTAAATGAAACAAAAAGACAAGTAATTATTTTTTGAGGGGAGAGAGGAAGATGTCAGACATTCTATAAAAGGCATGAGTAAAACCCAAAGGTTGCTGGAATGCAAGCTATATGACCGAGAAATCCCTTTATAAAGCATAACTGAAAGGTAAAAATCCATATTTACTTTTTATAATAAAGCAACAGGAAAGCTGTGACTGAAAATTAAATGGGTCTTCAGAGTCATAAACTTTCCTTAGGAAACCAGCTTTATCATCTATTCTCTCAGCCCTTGGACAAGGAAAGGGTAACCATAAAATCTGTCAGCCAAACCAGAGCACTTTTGAGAATAAAATGAAGTGCTTTAATAATATACTTGGACAACAGGCATAAACTAGGACTGCTCCAGGCAAAGAGGAGCATAAGGTCACTAGTCTAAATAAATACCATCTATGTTATGGAAATGTCATGAGTATCAAGTAAATGCTTAGCGCAGTGCCAGTCATAAGCCCTATATTTATACCGGGTTGTTACAGAAATGATCTCTCATAATAAAGTTCAATAAAAACTGTCATTTATTTCTCCTTCAAACAATGAATTTTACCACCAATGTCCCAGAATGTAACACTCTGAAAAATTTACTCAAAAAAATTAAATAATAAATGGACATCACTTTATCACAACCTACAATGTACCAAATATCCTCTCCAGAAATACAATTAATACTATTTAATACTATATCCAAAATGGTCAGGCCGAGAATTCCCCCCCAGTTTTATCCACTGCTTACCCACTGTTAAAGCTCTCAAAAATGACAAATATTCCCCCCCCATAAACAAGTGGATGCTATAATCCAAAAAGAGAGTTTCATACCATCACAGTTATGAAAAATGCTTGCAACCAGGTGCCTTTCAATTTCCTTCTACAGCAGTGTTTCTGCCTCTCCAAGCAGCAGGTTCTCCAATTCTTCAAAGTTCTCTTTCTTACTGTTGAGCACCAATTATCCAGAATCCACACAGGTATGTTAAATGATGGTTGCCAACATGAAATGCCAGGACTCTACCATCTGCTTCCCCACCTCTGTAGTGGAGTTGTAAGGATCAGAAATAGACCCCCCAATTTACAAACACACACACACATTCTTTCAACATATTTATATTCACTGCCTCCTATGTGCCAGGCATACTTGTACTCATTCACTCTACCTATCACACACTTGGCCAAGTAGTCAGTATCGGTATATGTATAGGTATTATGTATGTGTCTGTAGGTATATATACATACACACATTGGGATGAAATAAATTCAGAACTATATAAAAAACAAACAAAAAGAAACAAATTTGAACTTCTTACACAGGCATGGTTCTGACAGAGGACTTCTATGTCTATACATGTTCATTTTTGTGTAAAAAAAATTAATCACCAGGGCATAACAACTGACATACCCCTCACGCTTAGTATCAGACACACAGAAATCTACATTTCTATGAGTTCCCATGTTGTGGCCAGAAATAAACTCTCAGAACTCCTGTTAATACAATGGTTTATTTATGTTTCATAGTAAAGAGAAAATAGAACAACTGCTACTTTCAGCATTTTCTGCTGACAATTTATATTTCCAAAAGCAAACACACCTGAGACCTTGCCCATCCAAATCCATTTATTAATGCCTTTGAAATGGTTGTATAAGTACTAAAGTTCTAAAAGTGCAAATTATTTTTAATTTGGGGAGAAATCAATAGATACAGAAAAGAAGGCAATTTCTCCATGTATGTAACAGCCATTTGATTCTGAGTCTAAGAATAAACTACCATTTAATAATTGGTAGGAGGAACTCACTGGCATCTTCAAAGGACTACAGGTTGACAACCCTGCTGTATGGGAGCATTTGTATTTATAATTAATACCAGTTCTATAGAGCAAAAGCCAGCCTCTGAATGAATGCACATAATAAATGATCACCAGTGAAAATCACAGACATCTATGAAACAATCTTACTGCAGTATCTAAGTGAAAGGCCCAGCAGAGAAACAGGGATTGTTACAGACATTTTTTAAAGTCACATAGACCAACCAACTTAGGCAAAACAATAAAAGAGGGGCAAAAAGTATTCTTCCTTTCTAAGTCTGAGCAATTACTACCATGGTGGGGTGGGAGGACAGCTTATCAAGGGAGATTTTTCTGTTACATATGTTAAACTGAGAGTACCACTTTAGTGCACAGAGTTATCAGATTTAGCTTTCCATATGCGGCTCTATGCCATTATAAATATTAACTTTCTCTTCAGAAAGATATTCCAAATTTATGTAATATGGTATATGGTCATACATACTAAATTATATGACAGTGAAATTAGAGTTCGAAAATATTACCCTAATTCACCTCAATAGCGAATTGCTACAACATATTATACTTACTGCCTCTTTAATTTCACAGGAGAAAACATGTATCTGGAATTCTTCTGAACCATGGGAACTCTCTGTAAATGCAAAGCAATTGCTCTCTACTGTCCCATCATGTCCACGTGCACAGAATAACACCTTATAAATTGGAAAAGATGCTATCTCCATGTTGTTGGATTGGTCTATGATTCTGCAGAACAGTGATGAAAAATGAGATAAAATATTAACTATCAAAGAACAAAGGCAAACAGTTTTACTATGCCAATAACATACAAAATAATTATCTTAAAATCACAAAAATAAACTGGTACTAATAAAGCAAGAAAACAATTATCTTCATATTTTTGCTATACACACACACAAACACACAAATTCTTCACCTTCTGTTGACAATTACTTCATTTTTGTGTCCTATGATCAAATTCATTTACTTTCAATACACTGCCTGGTAAAATCGATGTCACGCATCCCTAAATGCTAGTCTTGTTCTGTTATGGCAAGAGGAATGCCAGTAAAAAATAGCACAGACCGGGGGCTTCCCTGGTGGCGCAGTGGTTCAGAGTCTGCCTGCCAATGCGGGGGACACGGGTTCGAGCCCTGGTCTGGGAAGATCCCACATGCCGCAGAGCAACTAGGCCCGTGAGCCACAACTACTGAGCCTGCGCGTCTGGAGCCTGTGCTCCGCAACAAGAGAGGCTGCGATAGTGAGAGGCCCGCGCACCGCGATGAAGAGTGGCCCCCACTTGCCGCAACTAGAGAAAGCCCTTGCACAGAAACGAAGACCCAACACAGCCATAAATAAATAAATAAATAAATAAATAAATAAAATTATTAAAAAAAAAAAAAAATAGCACAGACCATCTCTGGAGAGTTCATTTCTATTTAAAGCAGCACCTGTAAGTTTATCCAAGTCCAGGTCATTCATCGTTCAACAAAGACTTCTCTTACCCTAAAGAAGGTCAGAGTGGTTCCAAAGATAAACTTAACAATGGAATTTAACAGGTAAAAGGAGTTTGTGAGACTTAGGAGCAAATATTTCTCTGACTTTCCCTGTACAAATCCTAAGCCCTAGTTTGATCCAAAACCTCAAGACCACCTCAGGATCTCAAATTGTAGAACTGAGGAGGACCTACTCGGAATAGAGAGGCAAATCAAAACACTAAGTCTTTGTTAAGGTATGTTTGGCACTTTGAAACTCAATAGATACAAATATCAAAATGCCTTTTACTGTTAAGAGATACCATACAAACAATATACCTACAAAATGCTTTCCTGAAAAAGTCAAAGCATTTTTACCAAAACCTTGTAAATTTATATTGCTATTAGTTTGGTACTTAGAACTTTTCTCACATTCTAAACTTCAGAGAATGAGGCAAATCAGAAAGGATTTGGAAGAGATTAAAACAGTCTTCAGAGAATAGTATAGGTTCAAGACACATTCAACCTAATTTCCCAGACCTGGTTCATTTATTTGTTCATTCAGCAAATATTTACTAAAACCCTGCTATGGACTGATACTGCTCTAGACAGTACTATCAGACAGAAGCTGTAGCAGGAAAAAATACCAATAACCTGCCCCCATTGAACCTATATTCTAGTGAGGAAGATAGACAATAAACAAATAAGCAAATAAATATATAATATCAAGTCAAAGAAAAGTTCTATGAAGGAAAAAAGGCCCAGTAAAAAGAAAGAGGGATAGTTATGATATGATCAAAGGAGGCTTCTTTTGACAATTTGGCAGTTTCTTACAAAACTAAATATACCCATACTATATGATCTAGCAATTACACTCCTTGGTGTTTATTCAAATGAGTTAAAAACTTACGTCTACACAAAACCCCACACACAGATGCTTACAGAAGCTTTATTCATAATCGCCAAAACTTGGATGCAATCAGAATGTCTTTCCATAGGCAAATGGAAAAATAAACTGTGGTACACCGAGACAATAGCATATTATTCAGCACTAAAAAGAAATGAGCTATCAAGCCACAAAAAGACATGAAGGAACCTTAAATGCCTATTATTAAGTAAAAGAAGCCAATCTGAAAGGGCTACTTATTACATGATTCCAACTATATAATTTACTGGAAAAGGCAAAACTATGGAGACAGTAAAAAGATCAGTGGTTGCCAGCGGTTGCAGGGAGGGACAGACGATCAGGCAGAAGGCAGGAATTTTCGAACAGTGAAAGTACTCCGTATGATACTCTAATGGTGGATACATGTCATTATATATTTGTCCAAACCCATAGAATGTACAACACCAAGAGTGAACCCTAAGGTAAACTATGGACTTTGGAAAATTATGTCAATGTAGGTTCATCAACTGTAACAAATGTGGGGACTTCCCTGGTGGTCCAGTGGTTAAGAATCCACCTTCCAATGCAGGGGACATGGGTTCGATCCCTGGTCCAGGAACTAAGATCCCACATGCCGCAGGGCAACTAAGCCAGCGCGCCGCAACTACAAAGCCCACGTGTGCACTATGGAGTCCGCGCGCCACAACTACAGAGCCCACGCGCTCTGGAGTCAGTGCACAACTAGAGAGCCTGCGCACCACAACAAAGAGCCCACGCGCCGCAACGAAAGATCCCGTGTGCCACAACTAAGACCCAACACAGCCATAAATAAATAAATAAATAAATAATTTAAAAATAAATAAAAAATTGTAACAAATGTACCACGTGGAAGAGGATGTTGATGGTGAGAGGTGTGTTTGGGGGAGGTGGGGGGGTGCACATCTGGGAGATGGGAAATCTCTGTTCTTTGTGCTCAATTTTGCTGTGAACCTAAAAGTGATCTAAAAAATAAACCCTGTTAAGAAAAACAGGGAGGAAGAAAAAGAAGCCTTCTTTTGATAAAAAGGTTTCTTGAGGTGAAACCGGAGAGAAGTGAAAAAGCCACTGGAAAACCAAGGAAAGCTTGTTTAGGCAAAGTAAAGAGACTACACAAAAGCCCTGAGGTAGGAATCCTGACTGATAGGCCCTGAGGCAGGATTCATGACTGCGTCTGAGAAACAGCAAAGAGGCTACTATGACTGGAATGTAGCAAATGAATGAAGTGAATGAATGAATGAAGTAAATGTAGTGAAAGAAGTGAGAGAGCAAAGGAGGGAGGGAAGAGAGGGGAGAAGGGCAGAAGATCAGGTCAAAGCAGATCATCAGGGCCAGACATGGTAAGAATTTCAAATATAATCACAAGTGTGATTGGAGGCTACTGGAGGGCTGAATGTAGGAAAATAACAGTTATCTGATTTACATTTAAAGAAATTCAAGGTTCAGATGACATTAAATATTATTCCTAGTGAAGCATGTGAGAAAAAGCCATTTTGCTTCTTTCCAGTCTGACGTAAAGAGCTTGAAATCAAGGGATCACTCTAGTTTTTTGAACCACTGTTACATGACAAGGTGAAACACAAATCATAGGTATTTTTACAGTTATAGTTGCATTTATAGTATTCTAAGCAAATTTTACAAATGCCCCTTGCAAATAAGGAATACAGTCTAAACCTAAACATGTTTACTTTGCATGGCTACAGAGTAAAAGTAAATTCAGAGTAAGTCCAAGGCCTCACTTATGATAAAATATCATCACCACTACCCAAAAAAACTTCACACATGTCTAAGGGGGTAATAAAGGATTAGAGCTTACCTCACAGAACCTTCTGGAACATTTGGCACATACAGAGTAACAGGAAAGGGGTGCTGACTGGAAGATTTCATAGTTGCCATTGCCCGTAAAGCCTCCACTTCATTACGTGGGGAAGAAACCTTCATACATCCTAAGTAGGTCAGTTTGTTAAATAAAACACTATCTTCTTCAGGTATTCCACTTGGAGAAGATGGTCTGGGTGTAGAAATTTCTGAAGGAAAAAAAAAAGAAACACTCAAAAGTTAATATAAAACTTCACAGTATAATTTCACCTATTGCCCAAAAACAAATGAAAAATTGCAAATAAAATTTAGGTCTCTCTGTGTTTTCATTTCTTTTAATGTTTATCCTACATCTTAACTTAGAGTTCTGGAATTGGCCATTTTGTACTTCAGAGCTCTCAAAGTATTATCTTACTTAGCTATAACTTCTTTAGAGGAAAAGAAAAAAAAAATTCTAAGCTTTGTATTTTAAAAAATCAAAAATACGCAGTTCAAATGATATAAAACAATAAGGAGAAAAGACTACACTAAAGACAGTGTGAATTATCCTAAAACTAATGAGAATTAAACAAAACTAAAATCAGTTAAAAGTGTCTCTGGTAAAGATCCTGCATAGCACCAAATTTATTAATCAGCCTAAATTCCTCAGCAAAAGTCAACAATGTTAAAATGTTCCATCTCATACTAATACCAACAAAAGTCAAGCTCCTTATTTTTCTCCTTCCTAGCTTGCTGGCTTCTACAAACTATGTAAGTATTTCAATGAAAAATTTTTCCTCAAAATAATTATTTTGATGAATTATCCTATGATTGCTTCCAATTCTTTAAAAAAAAAAAAAAATCCACTTTAATTCTAAGCACAGCACGCACATAGCAAAGTCCCAACTGTGGTTAGAGAGTACATATCTGCATATATCAGGTAGTATAAAGCTTCCCCTCTGCCACTCTCCCCATCCCCACCTAAAAACCCACATTCAGCTAGTCTCCAACTCTTCCTACTACCCACATCCATGCTGTACAAAATTAAGCAGCCTGTCTCACCCAGACTAGATCCTTGTGGCATGCTCTAATTCTCAATACCAGGATTACACTTTCAGGATATTAATAAATAATTCACAAAAGCCATCCCCAACCTCCCCACTCCAGCTCCCAAATATTATACTAAATCATGCACCCTTCACCACTTTTTTTCTATTGAAAAACTATGCTTTGGTGACTGATGAACACGGTAGATCAAGTAGTTCAAATGGTCTAACGTATGTGTAATTGGAATCCTACAAAAGAGGAAAGGGTGGGGAAAAAGCTTTCTGAAGAAATAAATGTTTTACAAAATCTGTGTAGCTCACAGATTCATGAAACTCTGTATACCCCAAATACAAAAACAATACATAAATGGATCCAAAAAAGACAGATGACAAAATTGTAGACAAGAGTGTTAAAATAACTATTATAAATATGATAGAGGAATTAAAGAAAAACACCTAACAAAAGAAGGAGAAAAATGGAAGACAGAAAAAAGAACCAAAAGAAATTCTAGAGCTAAAAAATGCAAGATCTGAAATGAAATATTCCCTGGGTGGATATAACAACTAATTCTAATTTGCATAAGAAAACAAGAATATTAAAGAAGATCCTTGGGATAAAGGAAAATGATACTAGAGGGAAACTGAAGAGCACCAAAAGTTATAAGTATGAGGGAATGACTTTTTCCTTGCTGTTTAATTTCTTTAAAATACAACAGACTGCTGGTCATTCCCATTTGGAAATCTTATTAATCAGTATGTCCAAAATTGAATTCATTAGATGTCCACTCAACTATTCATGCCTTGAGTAACTCTTGAATCCATCCCACTTTTATTTGGCCCCATAGTCATTACCCAAATTACTACAGCAGTAACCTCCAGTCTTTCTTTCCTCCAATTTATTCTCCACACTGCAGCCACCAAGATCTTCCATAAAGATGAAAGAAAGAAGGGCTTCCCTGGTGGCGCAGTGGTTGAGAATCTGCCTGCCAATGCAGCAGGCACGGGTTCGAGCCCTGGTCTGGGAGGATCCCACATGCCGCGAAGCAACTAGGCCCGTGAGCCACAACTACTGAGCCTGCGCATCTAGAGCTTGTGCTCCGCAACAAGAAAGGCCGCGACAGTGAGAGGCCCGCGCACCGCGATGAAGAGTGGACCCCACTCGCCGCAATTAGAGAAAGCCCATGCACAGAAACGAAGACCCAACACAGCCAAAAATAAATAAATAAATTTTAAAAATAAAGAAAAGTAGATCTCTAAATACACATAACAAGTTGTAGTTAGTATAAAAAAAAAAAAAAAAAAAAAAGATGAAAGAAAGAGGGACTTCCCTGGTGGCACAGTGGTTAAGAATCTGCCTGCCAATGCAGGGGACACGGGTTCAAGCCCTGGTCTGGGAAGATCCCACATGCCGTGAAGCAACTAAGCCCGTGCACCGCAACTACTGAGCCTGCGCTCTAGAGTCCGCAAGGCACAACTACTGAGCCTGCATGCCACAACTACTGAACCCTGCAGGCCTAGAGCCTGTGCTCCAAAACAAGAGAAGCCACTGCCATGAGAAGCCAGTGCACCACAACGAAGAGTAGCCCCTGCTCGCTGCAACTAGAGAAAGCCTGTGTGCAGCAACGAAGACCCAACACAGCCAAAAAATTAATTTATTTATTTATAAAAATAAATAACTAAATAAAATAAAATGCCAAAAAAAAAAGATGAAAGAAAAAGAGGGAGGGAGGGAGGGAGGGAGGAAATAAATAGATATACCATGCAAACACTAATTATAAGAAAATCAGAATGGCTCTATTAATATCAGAAAAATCAGACTTCAAAACAACAAATAGTAACAGGAGAAAAAGAGACATTTCACAATGATAAAAGGGTCAATTTATAAGGAAAACATAATTTAAAAAGTGGCTATGCCCCTAATACCAGAGCTTCAAAATACTTGAAGCAAAAACTAGCAGAACTGAAGATCCTCAAACTGAACCAGTCAAATTGAAGTAACAAGTCTGCTATAGCTTCTATGTATTAACTGAAAACACTAGGCAGAATATAAAAAGTAACTACCTTAGGATTGTTTTTGTTGTTGTTGTTTTTAATTTTTTTAATTTATTTTATTTTATTTATTTTTGGCTGCATTGGGTCTTTGTTGCTGTGCGCAGGTTTTCTCTAGCTGCGGCAAGCGGGGGCTACTCTTCATTGTGGTGCACTGGCTTCTCATGGCGGTGGCTTCTCTTGTTGCGGAGCACAGGCTCTAGGCGTGTGGGCTTCAGTAGTTGTGGCTCGCAGGCTCAGTAGTTGTGGCTCACGGGCTCTAGAGCACAGGCTCAGTAGTTGTGGTGCACGGGCTTAGTTGCTCTGCGGCATGTGGGATCTTCCAGGACCAGGGCTCGAACCCGTGTCCCCTGCATTGGCAGGCAGATTCTTAACCACTGCGCCACCAGGGAAACCCAGGATTGTTTTTTTTAAAAAGTAAATAACAACAGACAGATTGGAGAGAGGTCAAAATTTGAAGAACTACCAGTATAGTATTGAATCCCCTTTTACATTTTTTCATCCTTTATATCCCACATTTGACCTAAGGGCAGCCCAAGTTGCAGAACTGTGCAGTGAGCAACAAAACTGTGAGAAAAATCCAATTTTTCTGGCCAAAGGACAGAAAAAAAGAGTCCCTGTAAACCAGAGAACGTTTGGGGAATTATAACTTATTTTTTTTCTCTCTCTCTTTTTTCTCTCCCAGTTCTACCACAAGGCCAGCCCCAGTGTTGGAGCTGCACCACTATGTGGGAAGTGGGGCTGGGGGGAAAGGATGGAGTGCCATAGCATATGCAACTCGAAGAAAAGGAACCTCTCAGTGGTTAGAACACCCAAACAAAGGGGCTTGGCTCTTGTGGTTCAAAAAGGAAAAGGAAACCTCTGCTATTTTTTTTCTTTCTTTTCTCTCACCACTCTGTCCTGAAGTGAGAAACCTGTCTTTCTACGCAAGAGAAGAAGGAAAATGGGCCCCAAGAAGCCAGAGAGTATGGGGGAAATCCTGAGGAGGAGAGTTGGAGAAGGTAATCCCCTAATTCTGTGTATAAACTAACACAAGTCTTGGGTTCACCACCATGCTATACCTGTGTGGAACAGATCAAAGAAGCATAGCAAAGGTTTTGGAATTGATTGACTTTGGAACCAGAAAGCAAGAGAGAACTTGCAGTCTGGATGTAACCAAGTGGACTGCCTGCTAAAATAAAATAAAATCAACATTCTTCAGAGGATTTTTTCCGGAAACAGAATCTCAAAACGTAAGTTTCAGAAAGTCTGGAAAACAATTCAGTTACTCAACTAACAAAAAAAACAAAAACAAAAAACAAAAATAGAAAAAGGTGACAAATTGTCAAGGGAAAAGCAATCAACAGATACCAATCCCAAAATGATGCAGTTGCTGGAATTAAAGACTTTAAAATTGGTATTATAACCATGATCTATGACATAAAGGTGAACAAACCTGGAATGAGTGAAAATATTAAAATCCGCAGCAGAGGAACAGAAAATGTAAAAAGGTAAATTTAAGACCAGAAAAATAGAATATCTAAAATTAAAAATTCACTGGATGGGCTCAAAAGAAAGGAGATAACAGAATAGTGAGCCAGTAAACTGGAATACAGATCAACAGAAATTTTCTAAACTAAAGAAGGGAGAAAAAAAAAAGATTGGAAAACAATGAAAAGAGCCTTAGGAATTGCAGGACAATATGAAAATATCTAATAGTTTTGTTGTCTGAGTCACGGGAAAAGAAAAAGACTACCCACAAAAAAATTTTCTAAAAAATGTCTGAAAACTTCCTAAATTTCATAAAAGATATAAATTTACAGATTCAAGAATCTCCGTGGACACCAACAAAGATAAATTCAAAGAAAACCACACCCATATAATCAAACTGCTGGAAAACAAAAATATTGAAAAAAATATCTAAAGTAGACAAACAGCATGTTACAGATAAGGGAACAATAAGTGATCCAAATGACTGCAGATTTCTCATCAGAAACGACAGAGAAGAGAAGACAGCAGGACAACATCTTTAGAGTATTCAAAGAACATTGCTCCATAGAAATCCAGGGGTTAGGTATGTCAATGCAGGTAAAGGGCCTACACCCTGCCCCATGCCCTTTGTTTTTTTTTTTTTTGGCCGAGCCACACGCTATGCGGGATCTTGGTTCCCTGACCAGGGATCAAACTGTGCTCCCCTGCAGTGGAAGCACGGAGTCTTAACCACTGGACCACCAGGGAAGTCCCCCTCATGCCCATTTTAAGTGATATGTTATAATAACTGGGCTTTGACCTAAAACTGTATGTAATTTTATTCTGAGGTTCAAGATTCCCAAAACTATTGATGATGACAAACATTTTATTTGGTACTTACTTTGTGCCAGGCATTTTACAAAATACTTTATATGGATGGTATCATTTAAACTTCTAAATCCCTATGAAACGGGTTCTATTTTATCTCTATTTTACAGATGAGATAACTGATCATTAGAGAAGTTGAATAACTTGCCCAAGCCGCAGACAGAGCCTGGATTCAAATCTAGGTCTGAACTCCAGATATCATGTCCTAGCCTCTATGAAAGGTCTAAAATAGAATGAATTAAAATCAAAATGAAGTTTATTCTGCCCTTAATTATAGAGTACCAGCTCTTCAAGGGAAGGAACTGTTCTATACTCTTTTTATTCCCAGCACTTATAACAAGTGTCTAAAAGACTAGACACTCAATATATGCCAAATGAATTAATCAGTAAATAAATGAAATTTTTTAGAGCTAGTGGTCCTTTTAGCAACCAATTAATGGCAAACACACATCATCTCTGGGTACCACCTAGATCCTATCTCATCCACAACTAAATGTATCATAACTGCAGCTTTCATGTAGACAAAACTCAGGACTAGTGGAAATCTGAAGTTAAGCAGGCAAATAGCAAAATATTTTTAACAAGGCAACACGTTTCGATCTCGTAAAATCACACACTGATGTAAGAAATTCATATCCTCCTAAATATAAATTCAGTCCTATTCAAGTCATACTTTTCAATTCTATCATCCCTTCCTTAGCAGAAAGATGCAAAGAATAACAAAGAGCATGAGAGAGAAGACTCATCTATGTATCCACACAGTATTTTAGTACATTACAGTAAATTAGCAGATTCCCTGTGGAGGTGAATCCAAGTAGCCAGGACATACGATCACCAAATGACAAAAACCAACGAGTTATCATGATGTTTAAACAAAAGCCCTTATCTATCTAATTTTATCATTGGCAAATTATATATCTTTAATATTCACTTTAGTCCATTTAAATCTAGATACTTTCCAGACAGTTCCTTACCTTTGAAGTTATGTGTCATTTTAATCGACCATAACAATTCTGTTAACAAAAACTGCAACTATGAAGAGGCAGCTGAAATGCCTTGTCATAGTTCTTTCAGGCTGCTATGTAACAAAATACCACATGGGTGGCTTATAAACAACAGACATTTATTTCTCACAGCTCTGGATGCTAGGAAGTCCAAGACTGAGGCTCTGGCAGATTTGGTGTCTCATGAGAGCTCACTTTCTAGACAGCATCTTTTCACTATGTCCTCACACTGCAGAAGGCACAAGCTAGCTCTCTGGAGTCTGTTTTCGAAGGACATAATCCCAATTATGAGGGCTTTGCCCTCATGACCTAATCGCCTCCCAAAGGCCCGACGTCTTAATACCATCACCTTGGGGGCTAGGATTTCAATATATTAATTTTGGGGAGAACACAAAACATATGTCTTTTCATTGAAAATGAAAAGAAACAATATATAACTAGAAAAGAATGTTTTTTAAAAACTTACTTGTAAAGCAAAGGAAATTCTTATCCACTGAGATCTTCAGGGAAAGATACATTTTTTTTTAATGTATTTAATATAATGGGTGTTGAAAACACAAAAGTACATTATACATGGTCCCTAACAAATATGCTCAGAAATAAGAATATTATCTAGGCCATTGCAAAGGACAACTGATTCCAGCAACCCATCAGAGCTATCAATACATGAGAAGATAAAGGTATTTCTTCCTTTTGATTAATCTATTAACCAAAAAAATAACTACAGGAATGTTGATGTCAGTATGCTTCGGGTTTGGGGGAAGGCTAGGGATTTACGAAATTCAAAAGATAAAGAAAAGCACAATGAAAAATATAATCTCTCATGTTCCCTCAATCAAAAACTACAAAAATTAATATTTTGTAAGGCTTATTTCCAATCTTGTGTGTACACACACACACACACACACACACATATAAAGTCCCCTTGAACTTAAATCTAGCCATGAATATGAATATACACTGAAACCTATGAGTCTTTATAATGAATCATTAAACTAGGGGCACTTTCGGGGACCCCCAACACATGGCAAATATCTTCTCTGAGCCTCATTTAGCCATATTTATTATGGTACTTTTCTCATTCAGATTTAAGCTTTTATGTATTAAAATGCAAGTAGCTTTTCCTTTATGATTTGGCTTTTCCTACCCTGACAATCACAAAAATATTCTCATTATTTTCTTCTTAAAGGTTCATTTTTCCCATTTAAATATTTGATTCACTAGGAATAAATTTGGGGTACAGTGTAAGGTAGGGCTACCGTGTTTCCACTGTGTAGCACTTTGGCCTATATCTACACTTACCCTATACGAACACTCAGAAATGGATCATGAGTGCCTTAAATCAATCAGGATGATCTCATCTCCTCTGTCAGAATGACTTACTGAGGAGTTTGAATATAACCAAGGCTTACACATATCGGTTCTTATCATTCCCCTGACTACTAGAAAATGCTTCAGTTGGTCCAATCAGAGTAAAACTCACAACTTTTGTTCAATGGGTAAAAGATCAGAGCCTTTCTCTCGGCCACCAGACATGAACAAATCACCTAGCCTAACTTATCAATTTCTGCAGCTACCTACTTTGTGACCACAAAGGAAGCCAGTTAAGGAGAAAGATGACATGGAGAAGATCAAAGCTGAGTAGTTTACAAAGAAATACTACCAGAGCCCAGATCAAACCACACCTCCAGTGTTTAAACCAGCTGAAGTAGGAGTTGGGTTGGGTTTGGTTTGGCTTTTCTTGCATCCAAAACCATTTTGACTTACAAGCTGGTATTCCTACTATAAATCCTACTCATTCATGCATGTACATATTATTTATTACACTGTAATAAATACTTTTACAGTATTATTACACTGATGGAGTTGATATGCTATTTTACTTAGAATTTTCACAAATTGTAATTTGAAATTAACTGTAGTCAAACTGAGTAAGAAGTCACACTATATGAAAGAATGTGTCCATTACACTGTTCTTTGATACCCAAGAATTTATTCATTTGTTCAATAAGTATTTATTGAGGGCCTACTATATGCCAAGTACTAGGGGTAAAATGAATACCCAGACATAGAGCCAGTTCTCAAAGAACATTGAGACTGATTTTACAGGTGGAGATACAAACAGAAACATAAGAACCAAAGTGGGAACTGAAAAGCTGCTGGCCCCGATCTTAGAAAATGAAGCTAATAAAATTTTCTAATATTCATCTTAGAATTTTCATTATCACTTTATCCCATTTCTATTATAGTTTCTAAGAGTTCAATACAGTACCTGTATTCGACGGATCCAAAATTAATTGAAGAGACGGCTTATTTATTTGGCTGGCCGAAACATCTCCAAATGAATGGTCTGAAATCTCACTGGAACTCGGACAATCAACAAGAAGGCTGCTTTGGCCTTTCTCAGAATCTCTCAAAATCTCTTCCATGGCTTTTTCCAGTTGTTCATCACCATTAGAAACTATCTATAGACAAAGCAAGACAATTCGTTTCAATCATAACATGGTTCTGGAACTTAATGAAAATATTTCATTTCTAGAAGAAATTTAAACAATCTAAATATTTAAATTTAAATATAGTTACTGAATGCCAAGAATTTATACAGCTGTACCTAATTTCATTAGATACATACAAAATCCTGAGTTATAAACTCAACTAAATTAAAGTATTATTAGTATCAGAAAAGGATTCTTCAGAAACATACCAGCCAGTTTCCAACTACATCTGATCTAAGATCTTATTTACAGATATTTTCTTTTCTTATTTTTTTCTTTTTCTCTTTAGAAACGTATTCTAAAAACTGGGTAATCCTAAATTTATGTGTTTTAAAGAGGAAAATGGATACGCTTAAATAGATAATATGTAGCGTTGATATCATTTAAAAGGTCATATTTTTTGCTATCATAGCATAAACATTTCTGACTCCTTTACAAATTTTGCTTGAGCCGTCAAGGAGTATTGGCTAATTTCCTTACACTTAAGTTGACTCATCTTTTTCTTAAAAGCAAGTGAGACACAAAGTCTAAGTAAATAAATGCCTTAAACACATTAATATGAAAATACAGAGTTAAATGAATTTAAATAGCTGTTTATTTAAATACAGATATTTGAATAAATTTAAAGAAATCCATTGATTAACAAAATTATAAAAATATATATCCTCAACATAATGTAAAATGAGTACTTAATAATCTAATTTTTATAAAATTTTATTAGATTGATATTTTATTAGATTAACATACTAACATACCTTTGATATAATTAATATTAAATAAAAGTCATAAATAATATACAGCATTTTTGGCTAATTTCTCTCTTCCTATTTCTAGAGGGTGGTTATGCAATTCCCATACATGTATACCTGGGTTTGTTTGGTTCTTTTTTCTTTTTTTTGAGTTAGGAAAGGCAACATAAAAATGAAAAAGAAAAAGGACCACATCCAAATAAAAACTCAACTGCTAAAATTACAAAACACATACTTCAAAAATATTCAGACAAGTGTTAAATCACATACTTGAATGTTACCAGCTGACTTAAAACATAAAAATCATAAAGAAAAGTCTCTCAAGTGAAAATAATACATAACTACATACTTATATAATTAATTTTTAAAACCCAGCAGCAGTAAGAGAGACAAAAATATCCAGATAAATTAAATTTATATAAGATTTAACCATTGTCTAACTTGCCAATTATCCTTTCTCTTCTTTTTTCCCTCCTATTCCTTCTTTCTGAATTCTAAAGTAAAAGATAAAAAACCGAACGCAAAAACTTTAAGAATACACAAACCAAATAATTAGCCTCTGGATAAATCAAACACTGATTCTATTCTCGAGGTCAGTACTCAAGAAAAACCTTTGGATTTTATATATCTCCTGAGATAAGTTTCACCTAGTTAAAAATAACAATAATAATTTAAAATAATATCATTTGTACAAAAGGGAAAAATACCTTCAGTTCAGGTTTTTCATCATCTTTTGTAGAAGTATCATCTGCATGCTGAGGAACCAAAACAAATTCTTCACTGTTCAGTGTAGTCACAGAATCCGATGACCCACTAATCTTCTGTAATGAAGCTCTGACCTCCATTTCAGTGCTGCAAACCTCTCTTCCCACATCCACCTGGTCAAAATCACAAGGAGTAAGAACAAAAATTAGTGAATAAAAACATGAACTATTAAGTACCTGATCAATCTTTGGCCTTTAAAATTGGTTCATGCAAGGAAGAATTCTGCTAGCTAGATAATTATCTCAAAACTAGGGAGGCTACCTTCTTGGGCTGGGCCACATAATGGAAATGTACCCTGAGTTTCCAGGCTAAAAGAACCATATTGTTCCCTGAAAAACAACACAAACCTGCCCATATCTCAACTAAAAGGATTTACTACTATTTGGCGCTCTACATTTTTCTCCTAGAAATACTTTTTGTTCTTTTTAATAAATAGAAAAATAAATAATAAATAAATAAGCTAGAAGTATCTACAAATTCATACACAAACAAAAATACATTCACTGAAATTACTTTATAACTAAACCTAAATGTCTGCAAAAACTTATCTCCTCAAGACTAAGTACTGTACCTTAAAATATTTTTTCTGTGTCACTTAAGTTGACTGATTAACATAGAATTCAACACCCTAAGCCATGTATCTTTTCTTTTCCAGACATGTAGCCACTTATCTACAGGAGGCAAAAAAAGCAGGGGAGGTGAGGGGAGCAAAGCTTTCACATTGCATTCATGCAGCAGTAATCAAATACAGTGCGATTCTGTTTTCTGGATAGATCTCTACTTTACACCATAGAAACTCAACATTCTCTATCACTTCCAGAAATTCAAATATTCACACAACTAATTTTAACTGAACATGTACACTATATAACAGTCACTATACTCACAACTGCGGTTACATGAGCGAATAAGGCAAACAAGTTGCCTCCTCTTGTGGAGCTTACGTCTAGTGAGGAAACAAGCAAGTAAGGTAATCCCAAATCATTCTCAGGCTATGAAGAAAATACAACAGCCTTATGTAACAAAGAGTAGCTGTAAGGAATACACGGACAACTTTAAGTAAGGTGGTAGGAAAGGACTCTCAGGGAAATATTTGAGCTGAAACCTGGAAGATAAAAAAGAACTGTGTATTAAACAATCTGCTCAGTGACCAAAGGGGTGATGTGACAGAGAGGTAGGACAAGTAGACCAGTGCTAAAGAACGCAGGACCTTGTAACCATGGTAAGTCTGCTCCATGCCAAAAATTCCCCCAGAAATGTTCTTTTTCTCTTTCTAATTAGGTTATTTTGTTCACTGCCTCATATAAATATGGCTGCAATATCTCATTTTGCCATTAGGTGACACTAACACCATTATTCTCAGGAAAAAATAAATAAATAATAACTTCCCCCTTCAAGTTACACTTTAAAAAATGACTTCCTAACGTTATCAAAAATCAAAGTTTCTAATAATATCAAAACAAAGAATAATTACTGCAAACTCCAAGGCCGGTGTAATTAGCTAGCCTTCATTTATTTGTTAGGCATGTAAACATCCTTCCTTTTTAAAACCCTTCAAGCACATTCATCTGTCCTCTAAAGGTTTTTCTCATTTTGCATATTATATGTTTCTGAAAATGCAGTATGTGTTAGAAGCCATGTTTTTACCCTTCAGGCTGCCCCACGAATCCTTGATTGCCAAGACATCACACATTCCAGGTGTTCTTTCTGTGGCCAATCCTTCTCCAAATCTTTTTCAGTTGCCACTCCTCTACGTGACCTCTAAATGTTGGAAATTCCCCAAGTTCAAGTCCCGAGCTTTTTTTTCTGATTCCTTGCCACACACTCTAAGTAATATCTCTCATTGCCATGGATTTAAATAGCATCTATATGCTGAAAGTCTCCCAAATTTCTATCCTAACCCAAATGTCTCCTCTAAACTCCTGATTTGGAATCCAACTCTTTATTTGATATTTCCATGCGGAATTCTTATCCGTATCTTAAAATGTGACCCACATGGAATTCCTAATGTCCCCTCCAAAGCTGTTCCTTATTCAGATTTCCCATTTCAGTAAAGAACACCACCTTCCACCAAGTTGCTCAAACAAAAAATCTGGTTATCATCCTAGATGCATCTCCACTTCTTCATTCCTCTCATTACCAAGTCATGTCAGCCCCACTTCCAAAATAAATCCCACATCTATCCCCATCTTTCTCCACATCCATTTTACCAACCTAATCCAAGCTATGATCTCATCTACTATAAAAGTCTCCTAACCCATCTCCTACCTCCAGTCTTCTCGCTAATCTACTCTTCACAGAACAGCCAAAGAAATCTTTTGGAAAGTAAGTTGGATTACATTAAAACTCCAGACTAAAATCTTTTCACTAAAATTCAAATAAAATCCAAACTCCTTGCCAGGACTTAAAGGCCTGACACACCCTTGCCTCTGTCACTTTATCATTACAGCTCTTTAGTCATAGAAGGTTTTTTCCCACTTTAGGGTCTTAGCTCTTATCTCCTACCTTCATATGGCTGACTCCTACAGGTATCAGCTTTGCTTCATCCACTCAACAAATATTTAATGAGTCCCTACTATGTGACAGAGACTGTAATGGGAACTGGAGACTAAATGATTAGTGAGATGAACGTAGGCCCAGCCTTCTTAGAACTAACATTCTTATGGATGTGATAAATAATACAGAAGAAAATTAACTAGGATCACATACTGGAATAAGTACTGGAAAAGATGATGAGAAGGGGCAGGGGGCAATATGGATTCAGTTGACATTTGGATTTAATAAGAATAAGCAAACCATGGAAAGAACTAGGGAGAAAGAACTTCAAGTAGAAGAAATAGCAAATACAAAAGCCAAGATGTAAGAAAAGGCTTACTGAGGAACAGAAAGGAGGCCATAATAGCTACATAATAATGAGTATGGGGGTAAGAATACAGTTGTCCCTCAGTATCCATGGAGAATTGGTTCTAGGAACCACCACAGACACCAAAATCCACAGATGCTCAAGTACCATAGCTGGCCCTCTATATCCTTGATTCCTCATCTGTGGCTTCAACCAACCACAGATTGTGTAGTGTTGTAGTATTTATTGAAAAAAAATCTGTGTATAAGCAGACCCAGACAGTTCAAACCCATGTTGTTCAAAGGTCAACTATAGTTGGTTATGAGATGAAATATAGACAGGAAAGGCAGAGAAGCCTGAGGCCACCCCTGATGTTAAGGCTATCTAAATATACTCCCTCCCCAATCCCAACTCTGTTTTGTTCACCAGGGAATATCCCATTCCTACTTTAGTGTCTAGTACATAGTAGATATTTAATAAATGTGTTGAAAAAAATGTTAAAAGCCCCAATCAGGCTAAAGATCTCACAACTACCAAATGTGGAGCCAGTATTCGAACTAGGTAGTCTGACTTCAGAGTACATGCTCTAAAGCACTACATTATACTGTCTCTTAAAGTCTCCTCATCTGTTCTTGAGATCCAGGGTTGGTATCAACAGAACATCACTTTGCATACTGAACCTTCCCCACACCTGTCCTCCTTCAAAACTTATCTGTCTCTTCTGCCAAAGCATTCTTCTTAGATAAGTGATATTTACACTAATAGTTAATTCTGAATTAGCATGTGAATGAATACTAATGGTTGCTCAATTCAAATAAGATGTCCATTTATAACAGAGGTTTTCTTTAGCCCAAGAGAATGTCAGATATTCTGCCATGCTAACAAGAAAACTATTAGTTTACCATATATAATTTTGTGACCTCTCCAGAACACAGCTCACCACTTCTCATTCTACTCAAAATTAAGACAGCTCTCACTACAACCATAAAAACTCTGCCTTGAAGGGCCTTATGGATACTTTTAGAAGTTTACCTAATGCTACTTTATTGGACTGAAGACTGCTTTGAACCTCAATATAGAGATGACATGCTTATCAAATTTGCACACAAACACAAAATCTGAGAATGCAAAGTCAATACTTTAAAATATTTCCACAGGCAAGTAATAAGATTTAAATAGGGAAAGAATAGTCTTTTCAATAAATGGTGTTGGGACAATCAGATATCCACACGCAAAAGAATGAAGTTGGACCCCAACCTCACACCATACACAAAACTTAATTCAAAATGGATCACAGACCTAAATATAAGAACTAAAACTATAAAACTGTTAGAAGAAAACAGAGGAGTAAATCTTCATGTCCTTGGGTTAAGAATGGTTTCTGATATGACATCAAAAGCACAAGTGGCAAAAGAAAAAAATAGTTAAACTGGACTATGTCAAATTTAAAATGTGCTGAAAATGATACCATGAAGAAAGTAAAAATAAAATCCACAGGATGAGAAAATATTTGCAAGTCATATATCTGATAAGGGTGTAGTATCCAGATTATATGAGGAACTCTTACAAGTCAGTAATAAAAAGGACAAATAATTCAACTTCTGGTATCAGCTAAAGAGCCTGTAAGTCATCACTCCCTTCCCTATAACAAGAAAAGGTTGGACAAACTGAAAATCAATAGCTTTTCTTGAATCCATCAGAGAACTGAGGTCACAGGACAAACTGCCATTCCAAATTGGGGGCAAGCAAGAGAGAGACAGCAACTGAGATCTGTTTACCTGCAGCAGAAGCTGCTGGAGCCATAAACTGGTAGAAACACTTAAATGATAATTTTGACAAATTGCTGGAAGCTAAGTGTGGAGTTTGGGTGTGAGAGGGGAGAGTGGGTTGTGGAAGGGTGGCTTCAAATTTTTTGCATATTTAGTTGGTACTTAATAATAAGTAATAATAAAGAAATTTCTAACATTCAAAAAAAAGAGAAAGCTGGAATAACTATATTGATTTTAGACAAAGCAGACTTCAGAACTAGAAAGATTATCAGAGATAAACAGGGGTATTATATAATAATAAGAGGGTCAATTATCCAAGAAAACACAAGAAACTGAAATGAGTATGCACCTAAGAACAGAGAATTAAAGTACTTGAGGCAAAAACTGACAGAACTGAAAGGAGAAACAGACAAATCTACTATTATACTTGGAGACTTCAACACCCCTACCTGAGACTGACAGATGAAGCAGGCAGAAAATTAACAAAGATATAGATGACCTGAATAGCACTATCAGTCGACTTGATCTAATTGACATTTACAAAATACTAATCTAACAAGAAAAGAATATACTTTCTCACAGAGAACATTTACCAAGGGAGACCACATTCTGGGCCATAAAACATACCTTGGCAAATTTTAAAAAATTAAACCCGTATAAATATTGTCAAACCATAATAGAATTAAGCTAGAAATCTGTAACAGATAGCTTGGAAATTCCCAAATATTTGGAAATTAAATGACACACTTCTAAATAACCATGAGTCAAAGAAGATGACTCAAGAGAAATTTTAAAATACTCTGAACTAAACAAAAATGAAAATACAGTTTATCAAAGGTTGTGGGATGCAGTGAAAGCAGTACTTAGAAATTTGTTGCATTGAATGCATATACTAGGAAAGAAAAAAACACCTAAAATTATAAAAAAAACTTATGCTTCCTTAGGAACCTTAGGAAACTAAAAAAAAAGAGAGAGAGCAGATTAAAAGAAATAAAAAATATAACAGAAATCAATGAAATTGAAACAAGAAAACAATACAAAAAAATTTAAAAATCAAAACCAAAAGATAGTTCTTTAAAAAGATAAATAAAATTGATAAATAGTCTAGCCAGGCTAAACAAGAAAAAGAGAATACACAAATTACCAATATAAAAAATGAAAGAAGGTCATCACTACCAATCCCCTGGACATTAACAGGATAATAAAGGAATACTACAAGCAATTCTATGCCCACAAATTTGGTGACTTAGATGAACGGGACCAGTCCCTTGAAAGACATAAAGTACCAAACTTCACACCAGGAAAAATAGATAACCTGAATAGCTCTATACTTTTAAATAAATTTAACCAACAATAATTAATAAGCTTCCAAAAAAGAAAGCACCAGACACCGATGGCTTCACTGGTTAATTCCACCAAACATTTAAGGAAGAAATAGTATCAATTCTCCGTAATCTCTTCCAGAAAACAGGAGAGGAAATACTTCCTAACTCATTCTATGAGGCCAGCATTACCCTAATACCAAAACCAGATTACAAGAAAACTATAGACAAAATATTATAAAATCATCTCCAACAATGTATAAAAAGAATTATACCCCAGGGATGCAAGACTGACTCAAAAATTAATCAATGTAATCAAACATCAATAAGCTAAAGTAAAATCATGATCATGTCAATTGATGCAGAAAATGCATTTGATAAAATGCAACACCCATTCATTATAAAAACTCTCAGTAAACTAGCAATTGATGGAACTTCCTCAACTTGGTACAGAATATCTACAAAAAAACCTATAGATAACATTATACTTAATTGTGAGAGACTAAAGAGACTGGACACTTTCCCTTAAGACTGGGAACCACGCAATGATGCCCCTCTCTCACCTGTGATTCAAGATCATAAGAAATAAAAGTTATAAAGATTGAAAAGGAAGAAATAAAACTGTCTTTATTCACAGATTACATAATTATCTATGCAGAAAATCCCAAAGAATCTACCAAAAAAAACCTTAGAATAAGTGAGTACAGAAAAGTCACAGGATACAAGGGCAATACACAAAAGTCAATCTCTTCCCCACATACAAACAATAAACAATGGGAATTTTTAGTTTTTTAAAAAGCAATAGCATTTACAATAGCACCAAAAAATGAAATACTTATGTAAAAATCTAACAAAATATCTATAGGATCTATTTGTAAGTAGAAACCTACAAAACACTAATGAAAGAAATTAAAGAAGATCTAAATAGATGGAGAGATACTCAACATTCACAGATTGGAAAACTCAGTATTGCTAAGATGTCGATTCTTTCCAATTTGAGTACTTAGATTCAAAAAATAACTTGCTGAGGCCGAATAAACAGACTGAGCACTCAACTATAAGCTAAACTATCTACACAAGAACAGGGACCATGTCTATTTTTATTTTATTCACCAACACATCCCCAGCACAGTGCCTACACACAGTATGGGCTCAATAAATATCTGTTTAATAAACAAGTCAATTATTTTGGACATAGCAGGCTGGACTCCTGCATCAGGTAGGAAGTTGTACTGAATGGATTCTAAAGGCACTTAATCTTAAGATTCTCATTCTATGTGATGTGTAGAAGAATTCCATTCCAACATGTCAATTCAAAATATAACCTAAGTCTACGATTATGCAGCAGAATGCTAAGCAAAATGTTACCTTCTCTTTATATATGGGGATCTGCTATTACATCAAATCAAAAGAAGTAGCAGTTGGAAAATTTGCAGGAGTCTTTTAAATAACATGGAGCTCACTGTTCTGTGAACTCAAGACTAATAAATACATCCATTTCAACTCAGCATGTAAAACAGAGCAGTGCACAAAAGCAAAGCTGCTTTTAAAAGCATTTTGTTCAAAGTCTGCCCTATTATAACCCAAAAATTATAATGTAAAATCTGACAAAGGATTTTTATGTTTCTTCAGGCACAGAAGAAGAAAAAAAAAACACCAATAGTGGGAACTAGAGTCTAGGCATAAACATTTTTATTTTTACGGCATTTTAACAGTATATGAGAATAAGAAAACTAAGCAGTGCTACAGAAAATCTGATAAATGTTTCTTCTATCCATCTCCCTTCTCCCCTGCTCCAAACCCAAAGGAACTCAATAAATTAACTGACTTAAATCACTTAAACACACACTTATCCCCCACACCTATAGTAATTGTACTAATTCTATTAAAATAGCTTTTATTTCTTAATTCAATGCCATGTCATTTTTGTCAAATGAACAATATGATATCTAAATTAACACCTCACTTGGAGGCCTAAAACTACAATTTTCACATGTACAAGAAACAGTATAACAACATTCAGCAAAGTCTAACTGGAAGCTATCTTCTTCCCAAAATAACCAAACACATTCAAAACTATAAAATCGTTGTATACATGGTCCAATTTCTTTCTGTGCCAAATGTGGTTAGCCTACTCCTTGCTTTTAGATTATGTGCTTGTACCTATTCATTTTCAAGTGACTCAAACTAAAATAGAAAACTGAAAATATGAGTGTGAGTCAAAATTGGATAAGCTGGGAGGATAACCAGGGCATGGAAATTAGAATGACTATAGTAGGTCCATTACAAAAGTGGAAACAGGAAATATGCTTAATTTACAAAAAGAAAACAGACATGAATAATTTAAAACATCATTTACCAACCGTAATTCTTCTGTGCTTTGAAGAATTGAGTCAGTCCTAGAAAAAAACTACCATGATCTCTTTTTACTAAACATTCCATCCACTATTCTAGTTCTCAGGCAAGAGCCACACCAATATGTATGTATATCTGCAAGTGTGTCCCTGCCCCGATTCAAAGCACAGAAGGACCTTATTAGTTCACTTTACTTTAGTGGATACCTGTTTCTATTTGTCCAGCAATACTCTCCAAACCTTTTTTTCTGAGAATATGCTTTCCTTCTACTCAAATCACATGGCTTTTAAAGAAACCTCAACCCTTTGGCTAAACAGATCCAAAGGCGGGCACTGAATCCAAACTACACCAATTAACCCATATCCCTTTCTATAAGTTCTTTTTGAATAAGCATGCTTAAATTGCGTTTCTGTCATGTGAAGCCTAATAAGTCCTAACATAATTATATGCTAGCAAAAAGAGGTACAAGATATATTTTAATAGGTTGCAGATGGCCATATGGTTTCATATAGTATTTGTGAAAACAGAAATCTAGGTGAAGAAGACAAGAGAATCTGAAAAGCTGACAATAATTTCCAAGATAAACAGTACAGTGAATGTGAGGAAAGAAAGAAAAAAAAGTAGATAAAACACTTACTTGAAATAATTATAGAAAATAAAAGGATAATACAAGTACTTACAGTCAAAGCATGGTTTAAAAGGCAATAGAAAAACGTTTTATAACCAAAATAGGAAGCCATCATAGGACAAAGAAGAATTTAAAATGGTAGGCACATTATGATTATTGCTACATAATATTCCTATGTCATAAAAACAGACTGCAATACAGGAAAAAATTTTTATTTAAGAATTTATAATATACAGTGGAGAAAAGACAGCCTCTTCAATAAGAGGTGCTGGGAAAATTGGACAGGTACATGTAAAAGTATGAAATTAGAACACTCCCTGACACCATACACAAAAATAAACTCAAAATGGATTAAAGACCTAAGTGTAAGGCCAGACACTATCAAACTCTTAGAGGAAAACATAGGCAGAACACTCTACGACATAAATCACAGCAAGATCCTTTTTGACCCAGCTCCTAGAGAAATGGAAATAAAAACACAAATAAACAAATGGGACCTAATGAAACGCAAAAGCTTTTGCACAGCAAAGGAAACCATAAACAAGACCAAAAGACAACCCTCAGAATGGGAGAAAATATTTGCAAATGAAGCAACTGACAAAGGATTAATCTCCAAGATTTACAAGCAGCTCATGCAGCTCAATAACAAAAAAACAAACAACCCAATCCAAAAATGGGCAGAAGACCTAAATAGACATTTCTCCAAAGAAGATATACAGATTGCCAACAGACACATGAAAGAATGCTCAACATCATTAATCATTAGAGAAATGCAAATCAAAACTACAATGAGATATCATCTCACACCGGTCAGAATGGCCATCATCAAAAAATCTAGAAACAATAAATGCTGGAGAGGGTGTGGAGAAAAGGGAACACTCTTGCACTGTTGGTGGGAATGTAAATTGATACAGCCACTATGGAGAACAGTATGGAGGTTCCTTAAAAAACTACAAATAGAACTACCATACGACCCAGCAATCCCACTACTGGGCATATACCCTGAGAAAACCATAATTCAGAAAGAGTCATGTACCAAAATATTCATTGCAGCTCTGTTTACAATAGCCAGGACATGGAAGCAACCTAGGTGTCCATCATCGGATGAATGGATAAAGAAGATGCGGCACATATATACAATGGAATATTACTCAGCCATAAAAAGAAATGAAATGGAGGTATTTGTAATGAGGTGGATGGAGTTAGAGTCTGTCATACAGAGTGAAGTAAGTCAGAAAGAGAAAAAGAAATACAGTATGCTAACACATATATATGGAATCTAAGGAAAAAAAAAAAGGCCATGAAGAACCTAGTGGCAAGACGGGAATAAAGACACAGACCTACTAGAGAATGGACTTGAGGGTATGGGGAGGGGGAGGGGTGAGATGTGACAGGGTGAGAGAGTGTCATGGACATATATACACTACCAAATGTAAAATAGATAGCTAGCGGGAAGCAGCCGCATAGCACAGGGAGATCAGCTCGGTGCTTTGTGACCACCTAGAGGGGTGGGATAGGGAGGGTGGGAGGGAGGGAGATGCAAGAGGGAAGAGATATGGGAACATATGTATATGTATAACTGATTCACTTTGTTATAAAGCAGAAACTAACACACCATTGTAAAGCAATTATACTTCAATAAAGATGTTTAAAAAAAAAAAAAAGATAACGTTGCAGAGAGCTAAGTGACACTGCAGGACTCTGGAGATTCATGATGAGCAAGCACAGAGGTCCCTGTTCCAGGGGAGCTTGCAGACTAGTTGGGGAAAGGTCATGAAGAAGCCCCATGTATTAATAAACATGTATCATTTCACTTTAAAAAAAAAAAGAATTTATATTAGGAAGGTGAGATGTGTGGGTGTCTGTGGTAGATCAGATTACTGTTACCAATTTTTTACTTCCTCCCTATTACAGAATTGTACATTTACTCCTCTTGCCATGTTTACTTGGTAATATCTCCAGTTAGAGTAAGTGAAGCAAAATATTTCCCTGCCCAAATAAGTTTGGGCTTAGCCATGTAATCTGCTTTGGTCAATGAATATCAATAAACAAAATTTGAGCAGGACTTCAAACATACTTGAGTTTTTTGGCTTGGTCTCCTGAGTTTCTGCCAACTATCATGAGAAGAACATGTACCAGGAAGCCAATGACCCCAAAATGCAACATGAGAAAAAGACCTGGATCCAATCTACAGCCGGAAGAGTCTCCCTCCCAGACCCACAGAACCATGAGTTTAAAACTAAATGTTTGGGGACACGGGTTCGTGCCTCGGTCCGGGAAGATCCCACATGCCGCGGAGCGGCTAGGCCCGTGAGCCACAACTACTGAGCCTGCGCGTCTGGAGCCTGTGCTTCGCAACGGGAGAGGCCGCAACAGTGAGAGGCCCGCGCACCGCGATGAAGAGTGGCCCCGGCTCGCCACAGCTGGAGAGAGCCCTCGCACAGAAACGGAGACCCAACACAGCCAAAAATAAATAAATAAATAAATAAATTTATAAAAAACCAAAAAACCTAAATGTTTGTTTTCGTAAGCCATCAAACATTCCAGCATTGTTCCACAGCATTACCATCGTAATAGCTAATTCAGTGACCTAACTATTTTTAAATTTCTTCAGCATTATTATACTATTTTCAAATAAAAATCAGAAAAAGCTAACACTGCAACTAACAAATCAATCTCCAAGGAGAGATTAATATACTTCTTCAACTATTACCTAAAAAATCTAGTTGTTTCTATAATTATCATTTATATTCCACTGAATTAAAATGTACTTCAAGAGGCTACCCTTCTAATACTAATATTCAACTCTAGGTATACTCAGCTGTGTAAAACTCTGACCCATGAATTCTACTGTAGTTTAGAAAAGCCTACTCAGCAATATCTCCTAGGCAATAATATAAATGAAAAATATTTTGAAAATAAATAAAATCAAAAATTCTAATGAAGATTGACTTTTAACTCTAGATTTTTCTCTTGGTTTTTCTGCCATAACTATATATGTAATTTATTCAAGAGTAAGGCTGATAAAATTATATACATTATATAGTCACTTTTTGCCTGGAAAACCAAGGATTAACAGCTAAGCAATTCAGTGTTCCATAAACTTGGCTTAAGAATAATAAACAGCTTTATGCCCAGCAGGTACAGACATATGGTCAAGAGGAAAAAAAATCCATCGCATGATAAACTACACTAAAGAGTCCACTTAACTATAGCCCCCCTTCTTCAGCTGGTCTAGTAAAACCACCTAATACTTCATATGTTGTGTGCTGCTGCACAAAGCACGTTAACAGTCAAAAATCTTGAGTTCTTTCTTGCCATGGGAAAGACATCTCACTTCTATGAACACACCGGTTTCTTTATCTGAAAAATAAGGGGTTTGACTAGTTGATCTCCAAAATCTCTTAAGCTCTAAAAAATTTACACATCATTTATTTTCTTTTTTTTTTAAGATTTTTTTGATGTGGACCATTTTAAACTCTTTATTGAATTTGTTACAATATTGCTTCTGTTTTATGTTTTGGTTTTTTGGCCACAGACATGTGGGATCTTAGCTCCCCAACCAGGGATCGAACCAGCACCCCCTGCATTAGAAGGCGAAGTCTTAACCACTGTATTGCCAGGGAAGTCCATATTTTCTGTATGTATCTGTAGATGAAGAATAAATCAAATATAGATGAAAAGGCTGAGGCACAGAGAAATTAAATAATTTCTCTAAAAATTTACAGAGTCAGAAGTAGAATTTAGAAATCCTCAGTTAAGAAATCTATTTACTAGCATATTACCTTTCCAAGGGCTGGAAACTATAACACTATTACAAACATTTTCATCCAATTATCTCTTCTGCCTTCACATAATAAACTCTATGAAAGTATACCAAAATATAACACCAAGCAGAATTAAGAGGGAAAAGGAGTGAATTAATGTTTACTGTGTATGTCCCACATAACTGGCACTAAGTTAACAGGAGAAGTGGTCGTGACCAATTTGTTGCCTCTAGTATACAGAGACTTAAAGTAGTAACCAAAACTTCATGAACTTGGCAACCAGACATGGTTCCTGAAGCTAAGGGAAAGAATAAGGGTTTACCTGTTGCCCTCTTCGACTATTTGATCCGCACAAGCTCAGCAGTCAGGGGAGACTCAGTCATTGCCCAAGAAGACACTACCCAAGCATCAACACAACTCAGGAAATCAAGTCAAATGATTTGTGTTTTTTTCTATTAAAGCCTACAAGCAAAGACCTGACTTCTGTCTTGAAGTACAGAGCTTTCTGCGTATACTAGAACACTGAGTATTCTTAAGATATGCTTGACTTAACACCTTCTACCTCATGAGAAGAAATTTAAATGTACAGTACCCAAAAGCTTCTTGGCATATAGTGTGAATGTACGTTTGTATGTGTGTAGGTATTTATATCTGCCTAGTTCTACAGAATTATTGATCCATATAAAAGAGTTAGAATTCATGAAAATCCCTCAAATTAACTAGGTTTCAAGAAAAGTCATTTTTCCCTGATTTGGTAGAATTTCTAACAAAGGAATAGTATACATTTCATACTACTTCCTAATTTTTTCAGTAAAATGATTCAGTAGGATGCTTATGGGGAAGTTAAGAAATGTGAAAAAAAGTTTTGAAATACTAAAACAAGGACTTTGAAATCTGTTGCACAAAAAAAAAATAAAACACCGAGAATAATTTGAAGAAGCTAATATTTCCTAAATATTAAAATTTCTTAAGTACATAGTTTCTATGAAATTATATAATGTCATGTGTCTACTAAAGCAAAGGGGAAGAGGGTCTTGCTGAGTTGAAACTGTAAACTACAAACTGAGTCACTATTCAATGGAAAAATAATTCACAGTAAAAACTGTTCTAGTACTGGTTTCTACTTTACAAGTTTTCACTCTCACAAGGCAAACAAAACTCAAGGATACCTTATATCATAAGAAGAGCAAATTATTCAATGGCTTCATAACCATTTCTGTTGAATATCCTACCTAAAGGATGTTTTTAAAATGCTTTCTGATGTTTTAAACAGGAGAAGTGTGATAAAATACAAACCATCAGAAATCCAATATTTGACTAAATCTGCTAAATCTGCATGTCGATGTCCATCTTGATATCTGTCATGCCTTTGAATCCTGGGTTACAAGCCACAATAGACTTTCTGCCCTACTGAAGGCAAAGAATGGAATATCAGAGCCTCAGGGTCTCCAATGCCATTCACACAGAATCCAGTTAATTTTTTTAAATTAATTAATTTATTTTTTGGCTGCGTTGGGTCTTCGTTGATGCACGCAGGCTTTCTCTAGTTGCGGTGAGCGGGGGCTACTCTTCTTTGTGGTGCGTGGGCTTCTCATTGCAGTGGCTTCTCTTGTTGCGGAGCACGGGGTCTAGGCGCGCGGGCTTCAGTAGTTGTGGCACGCAGGCTCAGTAGTTGTGGCTCGCGGGCCCTAGAGCACAGGCTCAGTAGCTGTGGCACGCAGGCTTAGTTGCTCTGCGGCATGCAGGATCTTCCCAGACCAGGGCTCGAACTTGTGTCCCCTGCACTGGCAGGCGGATTCATAACCACTGCGCCACAAGGGAAGTCTCCCAGTTAATTTTTTAACAAACTTTCATTGTTGTCGCTGATGTTGAACATTTATTATTTGATAAGCATAGTTATAAGATGGTCTTCTCCAACTGTATATCCAAGAGACATTTCAAACTCAACACATTCAAAAATCATACTTCCAATCTTTCCCCCACCAACCTACCAGTCAACCCACACCACCCTCCTGTAGACTTTCTCATCTTGATTGATGGCAACTCCATCCTTCTAGTTACTCCAGCCAAAAATATTAGAGTCATGCTACTCCTTTCTCTTTCTCTCCTTCATCAATCTTTCTCTCTTCCTCCCTCCGATTTTACAGCTATACTGTCAGCAAATTCCTTTGGCTCTACGTTTAAATCACATTCAGAATCGTCCATTTCTCATCACTTCCCCCGCCACTACCCAGTTTTAGCCACCATCATCTCTTACCTAGATTATTCTAAAAGCCTCCTAACTAATCTCCCTGCTTCTTTACTTGCTTCTCTATGGTCTATTTTCAAAAGCAGCCAGAATGATCCTTTTAATTTAGTTCTTACCAGTCCTCTGAACCCTCCAATCACTCCCCCATTTCACTCATATAAAAGCCAAACGACCTTCAAAGTCATTACCTGCCTGTACTACAAACTTACTCCTTCTCACTACTTCCCTCACCCCACCTTACCTTACCTTTGTGACTTATTCCCTACAATTCTCCACCTTGTTGACTCAACTCTACCTAAAATGATCTCCTTACTTTCTCTCAAACAGCCCTGGCACACACGCTCTGGTTGTTCCCAAACAGAACACTCTTCTCCCAGATGTCTGCTTGGCTAACACTTTCAGTCCCCTGTTCATATCTTCACTCAAATCTCATCTTCCTGACTTACCCTGATTACTTTATCTAACACTGGCTTCCCCACCACCAACTTCCAATCCCCCTTTATCCTGCTCCACTTACTCTCTTTTTCCAGAACACTTATTTTCTAACATACAATCTACTTCACTTTTGTATTATATTTACCGTTTATTGTCTTTCTCTCCCACTAGAATGCAGCATCTTCAAAGGCAAGGATCTTTGTTTTATTCTTTGATGTAACCCTAGCACCTAGAAGAATGTCTGGCATGTAGCAAAGAGGTAAATATTTGCTGAATGAATGAATGAATGACTGTCCAAGATGAATAAACTCAAAGTTTCTAAAACCCAAAGAGCCATCTAGTACCCTCCATCCTGATCAGGACTTTGTCTCTAAAGGGACGTGATGAGAACACTGATGGTTTCTTTCATTGGGTAACTAACCAGCATACATTCTGACATTATATAGAACTTCCAGGGGTTTATAATGTAATGAGGTAACTAGAAGACAGAGTAAATTAAAATGTTAGAGACCTCCTCACCGAATTTCCCATTTATGCAACAATAATGAGAACACCGACTAGACAGTCAGTCATATTAAGACGTTGTTGTATTTTTGAGAGCGTGAGTATAGTGGTATTGCTCCGAGGGAGTCCTTGTCTTTTAGCAATACATAGTGAAATATTTACAAAATTAAATGATATGATATCTGAGATTTGTTTCATATAATCTGGGGTAAGTACAGGGGAAACTAGATTGCCATCATTTGAAAATTGCTAAGTTGGTAAAAGGTCATAGGAACACATATCATTTGCCCTGATTTTGCATATGTTTGGAAATTGCCAAAATAAAAGGAAGAAAAAAGCAAAGTAATAATAATATGGAAAGTAAGTTTAAAAAAAATAAAAACACAAAAACAAAAGCCTATATTTCCTTTAGCATCTAGCACATTACATGGCACCTAAATAGTAAATAAATGATGAAGGGCTAAAGTACAGGTCAAAACTAAACAATAGTTTCTATAAACCACCATAAGGATGAGCAGATTAAAACAAAAATTAGTGACCAAACTGAGGCCCTCCTTCAGAGTCAAAAAAAAAAATGACATTCACTGTGATGGTCACAGTGACTTCAGATTTGTATGGATGACTGGGACAGAATGGGGAATACAATGAAAAGATTTTTCATCTTTTTTCAAGATAAAAGGCATTGCACTATATTCCAAAAAGGTCATTTATATAAATGCAAAATATAATCAACAAGGACAAGAGAACATGGCTGAAATTTTATGTACCAAATAACACTGCAGCATAATTATTAGAAATACAAGGATCAGGACTTCCCTGGCGGTCCAGTGGTTAAGACTCCGTGCTTCCACTGCAGGGGACATGGGTTCAATCCCTGGTGGGGGGAACCAAGATCCCACATGCCGTGAGGCGCAGCCAAAGAAAAAGAATATTGAGTAGAAAACAAATATAGTGGGAAACAAACACTATCTCAATCCCAGAAAGATCAAGTAAACAAAAATATTTTAAAGACATAGAAAATTTAAATCTTTGAACTATTAAGGTAATATAAACTAGATATAATAAAATTTGTATTCTTCAAAATGTAACTTGTACCACTGGAAGCAGTTTCAACAATCCCCCCAGCTGATTAAATCTACTCTAGTAAAATGATATTAGCCTAATTGAGGGCTACCCATTAGCTCATGTACAGATAAATGTTTGTTGGTTTTTTAATTCACATTCAAGTAACTGGAGATAAAAATCTAATGGACTAAGTACAAAAAGGTATAAAACTTTCCCATCAGGAAGAGAAACTGTTATATATGCTAACTTACTCTGCTAATTTGCCAAAGAGTAAGATGTGATATATGTGTTTCACCTTCTAGGAATACCAGATTGTTAGCTACCACCTACATAAGAGCTTATATAAAAACATCTCAAGTACCTAAGAGTGTCTGCCACATGGTAAACACCAAATATGTACTGAACTAACAAAATTAAAAATCACTGAACACTTGGGGCAATAAACACATCAGAGCTACAATCACAGACTATTTAAAATGTAAAAATGAGAATACTACATATCAAAATCTTGCTGGTTTTGTTCCACAATATCTTTACAGTAATATTATTGTGCAAACGGCCACAATCTGAAAGTGTCAACTGAAAAACTATTAAAACTAATAATAGATTTCAAAAAAATAACATCTTTTAGGACACTAAGTACAAAAAATAGTGCTAGTCATTATTACTATATTTCTCTACTTTCACACATTTCGTAATTTTTTACTTTATATATTGACACTCTCAGCCTACCTTTTTATAATAAGTGCCAAATGCAGTAATTTATATCCACAGGGCAAAGATTATTTCCTATTCTTCTATGGTGACATCATCTGCCCCAGAGGAAAAAGGTCAGATTTCCTCTGCAGCAGTGCCCATCAACTAAAATCCCTACCCTCACCACTACCAAGGACAGGTGTATGGTCCCATCCAAAGGCTTCCTTGGCCAACCAGGTAGTGGGAAAGTGAGTGGGCCTCCCTCGCCAGGGACCCTGAGTCTCTGGAAAGAAATTCAACCAGCCTCAGGATTTTCCTCAGCCTAAAAGCAGTATCTGGCTGTTATCTAGAGATTTCACACTTTCTTAGCTATGTATAAATAGAATATATTCACCCCACATGCACACATAAATCAATCATGTTACTATTAGACATTTAATCTTTAAACTTGTTCTGAAATATATTATCTGTGAAAATAGGAGATAATCAGTATTGTTTTTATTATTAAGCAAGCCTGCCAGACATAAAATACATCAATTCAATAGCTTTCTTTCAGGCCAGCTGTATCTCATTACTCTACGTCAAAAAGGAGGTGGGAGGAACCCATTCAAGAGAGTCAATAAAATAAGTGTCTAAGAATAAACTTCTTAAATATACAGACTTACAAAAAATACTAGTAAACTCTACTGAAGCCAAAAAACTCCAACAAATAGAGACAATGGTGCAGGATAGTAAAATTCAGAAAACAAACCATTAGGTAACTACATAGTGTAAAGATGCCAGTTTCTCCAAGTTGATTTACAGGTTCAGTCGAATTACATCAAAATTTTAAAAAGAAGTTCTTGTGAAACTTAACAAAATAATCTAAACTTTAGGATGGTGGTTAAGGGCATGAGCTCTAAAGCCAGAAGACTGCCTGGGTTTGAATTCTGGTCCCTCAGCTTAATGTGATCTCAAACTAAGTATTAAACCTTTCAGCATCTCAATTTTTGTGTCTCTAAAATCGTGATACAACACCAACATCATTGGGTTGTTACAAAGACTGAATGTGCCAATACATGCATTAAAAAACAAACAAACAAACAAAACTTGGCCCACATTATGCACTCAGTAAATATAAAGTGGAATCAACTGATTCACTTTGCTGTACAGCAGAAACTAACACAACATTGTAAATCAACTATACTCCAATAAAAATTAATTTTAAAAAAATATTTGGGAGGAAATAAGGGGGGAAATAATCAAGAAAATGTGGGTAAGCAGGGAAGGTATATTACCACATAGTAGAAGATAGATAAATTAAAATTATGTAATACTGGTATAAGAAATCACAGGTAAATCAAAGAAACAGAATAGAGAATTCAAGAGCCTACCAGTATAAGTAAGAATCTGGTATAGGATTAAAGTGGCATGTTACAAACCATTGGTGAAAGGACAAGTTTATTCAAAACATTAGTGGAAAGAGGAATTATTCAATAAGAGGTGATGGGACAACTACTAGAGAAAAAATTAAATTTGATCCCTACCTAAAATCAAACTCCAAATAAATGTTAAAAAGATTCTGGTTCAACAAATTAACATGACTAGGAAAAAAAAAAAAAACTACGACTATTTCTGATATCAGAGTGGGAAAGACTAAGCACAATACAAAGGAAGAAGTTATAAACAAAAAGACTGATAAACTTAAGTTCATAAAAATTTAAGACTTCTACATATCAAATAATCTGAGCAAAATTTAAAGGTAAAAGTTTGGAACATGACAAAATGGTATTATCCTAAATATATAACAAGCTGTTAGAAATAAATAAGAGAAAGATGAATACTCCAATAAAAAATAAAATAGAGGACATAAAAAGACAAATGACCAAAGAATATATTATTAAATGTATTTTAGCATCCATTCTATCTCTTCCCCAACTGTATAGCAGCTGTATCCCTAGCCTCTGGAGGAGGGAGGTAAGCATGCAGAGGGGGGATGGAGGTGGCAGTCTCTAATGAACACTAGGCCAATTAACTTAATACCTTTTACTTGAACACTTTGTTCCAAGAGGGGCACTAAGTCTTTAGTCAATTAACAGGGCATTTTTCTGACAACGGTTCAGGAAAGAATATAAGAACTTAACTGTCTCATCACATTGAATCCATAAGAGAATGTACTAGAGAAGAAAAAGAAGTTGCCCTCCCTCTGGACAGTACGGCCATACAGACATGAGGCTTATCAGAGATCTCAGGTGTCAGGGAAAGGGTAAGGAATGGTTCTAGAAGAAGTGAAAAAGTTTTTACTCCACTAGAAGCTAAAGAACTTGAAGAGACATGCTTTGCAGTTAATGAGATAATTCCATTTTAGTTTGGATCAAAAATAACAGTAAACTGGAAAACAACACAAAATATTGTTCAAAGAACCAGTTACTAAGACATATAATAGGCTAGACAAATATAGTAGATAAAGCTAAATTCTATACCTATTGTTGACCTCTATCTACTTATATTAAAAAGTTACATAAACACATATTTTTATTGTCTAGGGAAAGTAAATGTGCTAGAAAATTATATTGCCTGGTACAAATCTTACTGAAATTGTTCAGATAGAAAGAGAGGTAAAGCTTCTCTAGGAAGAAAAATGATCATCTTTAGCTGGTCTATAAAAAATAATGTTTATATTAAAACTTAACTACTCATGCAGGAGGAAGGAGTGAATAATTAAGTTATGAAACAAATGCTCCATGTCAAAAAATAACAATCATTCAGCTTTATGACAAAGTCATCCAAAATGACATTGTTTTCATCTTCTCTTATTCTGAAATAGAATAAAAATGAAATTAACACAGGAATAAATGTTTGAGGACTTCTTGAAGCTGATAAAAGTTTTCCCTCAAGAAGATCCAGCTATTAGAATTTACTACCAGTGACTAATGTGAAAAAAACAGATGATCAACCACTCTAAACTGAAACAAAGCACAACTCCAAAGAACTTAACAGTCAGAGATAAGCCCAAAGACAAAACAGGTTTTCCTTAAGGTAGAAAAGAAAATCAAAGGTAAGTTCATCAAAATATGATAAAAGATGTCTTTCTTTAAAATGTATACTCTACCTGGAATTAGATAATGGTGCACAACCTTGTAAATATACTAAAAACCACTCAACTGTACACTTTCAAATGGTGAACTATATCTCAAAAACAAAAAATCAGTGTCTAACTGACATTTATATGCAAAACCTTCCAACAAGATATGGAAAATATATGTAAATGATGTTACTCATCAGAAAGTTTGTGTTTAGCAAGAATCTACTATTAAGCTGTAGCTTCTATATGTTCCAAGATTTCTCTTCTCAAAAAAAAGGGGGGGGGAAGGGCACAAGTACATATTTTGTCTCCCTAATAAGCTACAAGATTTGAGTATCTGAATGGACGTGTAAATCCTTTGTTAACATTCTCCATAAACAGTCTCTATGTGAGAGAACCTTGTCAGAGCTTGCTATAGTTTCAGTTTAGAGTGGTTGGTCACTAGTTTTTTTTCACATTAGTCACTGACGCTCAGTAAATTCTAATAGCTGGATCCTCTATTGTGGGAAAAATGCTCATGTCTTTGCAGACCTAAGCTGGGAGTTGGGCTGCCTGATCCCACTGACAGCTACAGCTATGTTCATACAACAAAGAATGTGACAATAAAGAAGAGACACCTGCCACTTCTGATGAGGAGCTCTGTGTTCTAAGCAAGACAAGTTCTAGGTTGTCTACCTCAGACAGATAACTGTCACTTCTCTAAAGCCTCTAGAGCCTAGAAACAACCCCATACGAGTAGGATTTCTCTTTTCCAGGACACAAAGGGCAGAAGGCAGCTAGGGGAAGTCAGAATGGCATCTCTTTATCCTGAGTCCAAAGTGATGCTGCTTTTACCTCTGTTCTACAAAAATAAATAAGAGAACCCCCCAAAAGTATAATCTAATATACCTAATTTGTATTTCATATGAAAATATTATAAATAAGTAAATATTAAACTGTTCATTATAAAGGTTTATTTTTATAGAAAAAGTATAATTGACTTCACTGTAGACTAAGTACTCAATTCAGACAGCCATCAGTGTCAGGGAAAAATCTAGCCAGCTGGCTCACGTTTCCAACCCAAGAAAATACAACTGACCTGAATTACAGGCATCACGCCTATGATAATTACCATTTACTGAGTATCTGTGTATTTATAATACTTCCAAAAACTCTACAAGGTAGCTATTATCCTCGCTTTATAGATATGAAAACAGGAAAAGAATAGTTGTTAAGTAATTTGCCCAAGGACACAGTGTTAGTATATAGCTGAGGCAAAACTCAAAACCAACTCAACCAGACCCCAAAGATTCTGTTTTTTCCACTATGAAATGACACCTCTCAAAAGAAATATGTACAATAATAACATCTAACATTTATTGAGTGCTTATTTTGTACTATGCACTTTACATTCCATTTCATGTAACCCTCACAATATAAGATAGAGCTAACATTAATCCATTTTTATAAATGAAGAAACAACAGAATGCTAAATGATTTACCCAAGGTCACAAGACTAGTATGGCAGTTGAACAGAGAGACCACATTCTTAACCACTACACACACACACACACACACACACACACACACAGAGGCATGCGCGCACTGCCACTCATTAAGCTCATTACCTAGCAGGCACTGTGCTATATACTTTTCTTTCTCTTTCTCACATAATCCCTCCAAGAACAACTAAACAAACTCTAGGTTTTTAAAAGTTCAGCAACTATTATTCCTCAACTAAAACAGCCTTTTACTTTGCCATTTCAATGAATTTTAAGTGGTAAGTTTAAGAGAAAAAGTAGCCTAAATCCAGAAGACAAATTTAGAAAGTCCTCAATACATTAAAATTAAATTTTTACTATGCTGCCACAATTTTATCAATTGTACAATCTTCCTTCATCCTCAACTACAAACACATTCTAAATCTGCATGATTAACTCTGCTTTTTCTTTAGTTAACATACAGTCAGAAGCTGATAGTTATTATTAGCATTTACCATTTTACTATTTGTCAGTTGCTTTGCCAGGCGCTTTATATTTGTTAATTAATTTGTTAATTGGGATTAAAAAGGAATTAAGTAACTCATCCAGGAACTACACAACCAGTTAGCAATGGAAATGAGATGTAAACTCAGGTCTACTCCAAAATACCACTCTCAAATTATGCCATGCCTTAAAATCTAGGGAATTTATTAAAAGAGATGTATCTAGGTTGAAGAAAGGGGGGAGCAGGGCAGAGTGATCCTATATTTTACAGTAGGAATAACCTTGGAAATCAGAAACTAGTCACTCCATCTTTGAATTATTTAAGAAACATTTAAATGATCAATTGGTTAACAACAACGAAAAAGTACAAGAACATGCAACACTGGATAAAAACTAAAAATTTCTATAAATGGTCATGTCTTTCCAACTTTGAGAAAATGGAACCACCAGAATGTGTCATAATTTCTGAAAACAACCCCTAAAAATGGAAGAAAAATAATTAAGTACTTGCCTAAAAGATGCCAAAGAATCTTTTTTTAATGTGCATGACATGGATTCATTAATCCAAACATTTACTGGAAGTCCATTATATACTTAATACTATAAGCTGGAGGATGAATCAAACCTGTGGGCTCTTTTAGACCCTAATACCTATAACAGCACAGAGGGTCCCTGAAGCTTCTCCAATTGCCACATATGCTTTGGGGATTATTCGATCTCTTTAAAAATAAAGGAAAACAAAAATTTCAGCACTTCCAAACAATTCTCCCCTACTCCCCCAAAATATTATTTAGACTCTTAGAGCAAACTGTTTATCTAAGCCAGTTATTGAACTTGACACAAAATCAAAATGAGAATATTTCAAAACATAAGAATTAAAGGGACAGCACTAGTTCTATGTAACAGGTTCACAAATGGAAGCGTTCATCTAGAGGAGTTTAAACAGCCCCTCTTAATACTGGCTCCTTAAATCACATTGCAAGTCACAAAGCCCGCAGCTTCTATGTAAACTTAACATAAACAAAACAAAAATCAGTCTTATCTGAATTCAAATACTCCAGGCTTTCACAACTTCAATCATCAGGATAACAATTTTTAACTCTGTACTGATTTTTACAAACATAAGATGGAACAAAGACATAAAAGAAAGTTCTAGTTAATTATACTGAGCTATATTTCTATGCCAAAACCAAATCCCACCAAGAAGTTATAAAATACTTTAGGTTATAGGTTAAAGCTGGTGAGTAAAGTGATCTTAACTGGTTCCCAAAGTCTGACTATTGTTACATTTTAAAGCCATGGTCAAAACTTCAAATATAAAAAAGCACTCCAGGACTTCCCTAGTGGCACAGTGGTTAAGAATCCACCTGCCAATGCAGGGGACACGGGTTCGAGCCCTGGTCCAGGAAGATCCCACATGCCTTGTAGCAACTAAGCCTGTGCGCCACAACTACTGAGCCCACGTGCTGCATCTACTGAAGCCCACCACCGCAATGAGAAGCCCGTGCACCGCAACGAAGAGTAGCCTCCGCTTACCGCAACTAGAGAAAACCTGCGCCCAGCAACGGAGACCCAATAAACGCAGCCAATAAATAAATAAATAAAAATTTTTTAAAAAGCATTCATTCTAAAAGCTTGGAGCAAATACAAATGTACAAAATGTTCAGCCTAATTCTATCAATTAATAAGTTAAAAGCTGGTATAGATCCTCCAACATGACAGTCTCACTTATTTAGTTAAGTTGGAAAGATAAACTCTGGCTGTCCCAAGGATTTTTATTTTACTACATTGTTGGGAAATTTGAGTTCAGTTTAACCAAAGGTATTTTCTTTTAACCTAGTTAAGTCACAGCTGAGATAACAGTGAAATAAACAAGTATTTCTACCATAAAAAACATAGCCTAGGTTATAAATACAAAATAAAAATTGACTATTCCTAAAGGGTATGAATAGGCCCAGACAGTAAATGTATAGTCATAAACACAGTAATGCTACTTTATACAAGCAATCCCTTCTTTTTTTTTTTTTTTTTTAAAGACACAGATGCTGGCATTTTTTTTTTTTTAATTTTTATTTATTTATGGCTGTTTCAGGTCTTCGTTTCTGTGCGAGGGCTTTCTCTAGTTGTGGCAAGCGGGGGCCACTCTTCATCGCGGTGCGCGGGCCTCTCACTATCGCGGCCTCTCTTCTTGCGGAGCACAGGCTCCAGACGCGCAGGCTCAGTAATTGTGGCTCACGGGCCCAGTTGCTCCGCGGCATGTGGGATCTTCCCAGACCAGGGCTCGAACCCGTGTCCCCTACATTGGCAGGCAGATTCTCAACCACTGCGCCACCAGGGAAGCCCCAGCAATCCCTTCTTGATTCCCAAAGTTTATACTTGGGAATTTAACAACTGTAAACCAATACCCAAGCACAAAGTAAGAAGTCAAAGGTCCCCCCAACCCCACTTAAATTCTCCAGCTTATCTTTTTAACATACAGCTAAATGTTATTTGTTGTACTTTTTCCGTAAAGGTAAAAAAAAAAAAAAATGAGGCAGGAATTCTCTCCTGCTTCTGAACAAAGGAATTCCAATAAAAACTCATATATATGATATCAAAATTACCACCTCTAAACCAAGTTCTACAAATGGGAAATTGTTTCCAAGAAAAAGCAGCAAAGAAACCAGAGTAGTTAGCTTGACATCTGAACTTCACTTCCCCTGCTCCCCCAAATATCAGCAAATAACTTTCCTCCCACTAGTCCAAGCCCGCCTCAGGGCCTTAAATTCTCTGTCCCTGACTTTATTTTTTATTTATATATGTCATTTAAGTAATATGTTCTTAATATGCTAAATATCACTAGTCTTTCATAATAGCCCTAGCACACAACTTCAATAACACTTGATATTATGACAAACCAGAAGATGAAAGTTTAAAAAATGAAAGGATGGGACCTTTTACAACTTGTCAGAGTCTTGTCAAAATACATCAAACTTCTGTAAGCCAAGAACATATTTCAATGTGTTCTATCAAGAGAATGATGAAAATAGACAGTTGGAGAAACACAGAAATGAAACTCATATTTGATATATACAGAAATAAAACTCAAATATTACATCTGAAGTAAATTCTAATCGATTTATTATGTTTTAGATATAGCTACCTAGTAACAGTACATTGCGCTTTGGGAGAAAAAAATTCTCAATATCCTCCTTGCTTCACAAAAGTACAATAGTATTCCAAACCCCAGGTCACAAAGAGATGTATTTACACATGTTGTACAAAGTTCATGTGTGCCCTAACAATAAGAAAAGGAGTGGCCAGAGAGCAAGGCTATCTGGGCAGTGACAATATCCACGAGCATCACAGTAGACCAAGGCTGGCTTCTATGAAAATGTCTTCATTTAAATGCAGTGAAAGGCATGTTCCCACAGCCTAAATACTAACTTCTGGTACCTATCTCTTCACTTTCTGGCTTCTAACCAGTAACGCTTAGAAATCCCCTGGGGGAACTGCTGTCCTTTCAGTTCAGTTCCATTATGAAGTATTTTCTACCTTTCAAATGCCAAAATTTTAGATTAGCATACTTCATAATGCAGAGTAACTTCTGCAAAATAAATTCTTTAAATAAAATGTCTTAACCAGTGAAAGAAACAGAGAAAGAGAGAGAGGGAAAGGGAGGGAGGGAGGGAAGGAAGAAGGGAGGAAGGGGGGAAGGGAGAGGTTTAATGCAGACAATTTAGGAAACTCAGCAAAGCCATGTCTTAAATGGCTTTCTTCATGTACATTTTTTAAACCAAATCAGTAAATAGTAACTGGTGTCAGAAGAGCTCCAGACTTCTTTATCCAAAGAACAACATAATTTAGTACCCGGAATCTCAACCCTTGTTACAGTTTCTAACATCAAACAGATTGTATACAACTAAACCTATGTTTTAACCTTATTTCATTCCATAGATAAAGGGACTATTTACCCTGTTACACATATTCAAATCTTAATGAAGTACTTTAGGATCTCCCTTAATCTGAGTATCTGAGTAAACAAATGTACAGCAAGAGGCCAGTCAAGAAATATTTAGTAAACAATAATTATGTGCAAGGCATTCACATAAAGTTTAAAGCAGGTCAGTGCTTTTGGGGTGTGTTGCCACACACTGATATAAATAATACCTTTCTTTCAAAATATCAACATGTTGGCTCAAACAAATTAAAGCTCCTATTTCAAATGACACAAGACAGTTAAGATAAACAGGTGTTCACTAATGCATGGTTGACCCATATGCTCATATTCTCCACATTTTGGGGGAGGTTTCATTCTGACAAGAAAATGAAAACTTATACCTGGTGGTCTGTATAATATTCATACAGTCAAGTTTGCAATATAAGGGCACATCAGCATAAAAACAACTGTAGCCTTTGCTTTCATGAAATGAATAGGTCAAAGAAGCAACATTAATTTGAAGGCATACATGTTTTCTATTAATAATACAATTTAGAATGTAACAAGTATCACATACTATGTGTTTAATGTGGCAGTTGTCATTTTTAAAGATTTAAACATTCAAGGTCTAGTTTGTTGAGAATAAATAAGTTATTTTATTACTATTATTTACTAAATGCTTACTATGAACCAAACAGTATTGGGTATTTTAGTTATCTTTTTGTTATTTACGTTCACAACAATCACTGAACTAACTGTATTCTCACCTTACAAATGAAGGAATACATTCAAAAGATTAAATAATTTGTTCTAGTTAATACAGCTAATTAAATACAGAGTCCAGATTCAGAGCAACCAAATCAATCTCACTTTACAGCAGTCTGTTTCCTACAAGGACTGCCCACTGGTTGGGTGCCTGGCGGTGATCAGGGAAGGGACCAGGTTAAATGGCTGAAAACACGCCTGCCTAGTTCCCTGACCAAAGTTTCCATCTGAATGAACTCCAGCTGTGGCAGGTTTTCACTGCACTGAAAAAACAAAATCAAAAAAACCCTACTCTTCTGTTCTCTTACTTCTGTGGGGGGGGCTTTCCCTTCTTGTTAGGAAGAATGCAATACTGGAATCCTTACTACATTTCCCAACCCATCCTTACTAGTATTAAAGCTCAACACTTGTATTTTGTCCCACATTTGGCTCCTTTCTTCTGTTCTCAATGAGTTAAGAACCTGGAAAGGTGGAGAAGTGACTTCATCAGACCCTTCTGAAACTCCAACTGACATGTACAGCAGAGTTAGAGAAATAGAGGTTAGAGATCAAGCAGCTGTCACTAATGAAACACACTAACAACATCAAGAGATCCACAGGGAGGAGTATTATCATCTACAAAATAAGCCAGTAACATAATTCCTTTTGATGTTTAACTACAAAGTTTCAAAGATAATCTATTTTTGAATATGCACTACTCAATCTATGAAATCTTCAGACCATTTGGTCCAATACCCTGACCACTTTGGAAAAAAGTAAGTCGACACCACTAGCTTTGTTGCTGCTATGAAATTGGACTTTTATCAATGCACTCAGTCCTACATTCTAAACACAAACTTTATAGTCTGGCCCATCTTCTTTCCCTTTATTAATATACTCGCCTTCCTAGACTTTTGCTAACTTTGATGCGCCAAATCTGATCCTTTCCTTGTATATTGAAAGCTCCTGACTTGGCTTTTCTCTGCTATTCCAGGAACATCCCTGCTTATGCCCCAAACATCTTGTAGTACTGTTCACTATTCACTGGCTCATAAAGACCTGCAGGGCAGTAAGCAAAATGATCATGGCATACCAAGCAATTACAAGACCAGAGTAAAGAAAAGGAGAAAGAAAGCAACAGGAATGTGGGAGGGAAAGGAGGAAGAAGAATGCAATGTTCCATGATTTGACTGATCAATCTGTTTTTTCTCAACCAGTATACATATACCCCCAGGCACAAACTGAGACATGCTGGGGATACACCAAGACAATGAAGGTGTCTCAAATGCAGTGTCAGCTTTCTTCATTCACCCCAGTTTTCCAAAATTAATAAACCAGCAGGAATTGTTTTTTTCTTTTCTGGTAGTAAAATATTACTATATTTACATAATCAGTATGCAACAGAATGTAACATTCACATGAATTCTTAAGATAAAACATAGAATTTAAGAAATTTTCAAGCTGCTCAGAGGCATATTCTAAACTTCCAACTTACTCTCCTCTGCCTTTGACGTTCTTTGCAGGTAGCTTAAGAAGCCCTATTTTATACAAATTTGGGAGGGTAAAATCCCAACAGTTGGATTTTTCTGGCTAACAAATCTGAAAATTTCTCCAACCCTTCCAGAAAGAGTAGATCACTCCCTCTACAGTGCTTCTACAACATTCTACATTAATTTATATTCCTACTTTAGCATTTATCATACCACATAATTACTTATGTGTCTATCTCATCAATTACAACTAATTCCTCCCAGACAGCAACTATACATCTATTCCTCTTTTATTTCCAGCTCCTAGGAAAATGTCAAGAACATAGTACGCCACCTGACAATATCACACTTGTTGAATGAATGAATGAACGAATGGGTTAAACTTACACATTTCAAAGACGAAAATAATTTCTCTCTATCTAGATCATGTCAACACAGAAAAAATGTTAATATGTTAATTACATTAGACAACCTATACAAATACCAAACCCAAATCCACTTTACAACTATAATGGGATTTGAAAGGCTAATTCACTCACCCACAGTCAAGAAACCACATTCCATAAACTTAATATAAAGACAAAAGCTGAACACTTACTGCACACAGTTCTCTTATATGAAGCATACCCTTTCAAATCTGAGAATTTCTGGTCATTCAAAAACAAAACTATGATTAAAAACCTTTACAAATGATGCCTGCCATTCTGTTTATCCCAGTACATCTTATTAAGGACAATAGATCTTAAGAGACAACAAATCAGAATTGCAGTGTATTGGTTTAGCTTTAATTATCCATGCTCTACTTCTAGTTCTATACTTTAAACCTATTTGGCTCTCCAGAGGGCAAGTATAACTACATTATGCAGAGTCACAAAGAAAATCTTAATTACTTCAGGGGGAGAGAAGGCTACAATGTTTATGATCTTCCCAGCTTTTCAAAGCTTTCCACAAGATGATCAGAATTCTCAAGACAGTGTCAATAAAAAATGACTACTTTTCAAAGGATAAGCAACATTTTCTCCCATGTTTTAAAAAGGGTTCTATTTATTTTAGTGTGAAATTTGCATATTCTAATATTATCATCTGAAAAATTTTAAGGTCCTATATTTTATTAAACATGATGCATACTTGAATGTACACATTTCCATTTAAAAATATACTATAGACTACCAATATGGTGACTAAGTGGCATTTTATTAATTAATGCACCCACAGTAACTGACACATATGCAATTAATAAACATTTGATTAATTAAGTCAACAAATATTTAAGTTTATTTTATGCAGGCACTGCTCTAAGCACAGGCTATTATAACATGATAAACCTAACAGATATGACCCTTGCCTTCATACCACCTTCAGTCTTATGAAAAGGCAGAAATTCAACAAACATACTAATAGATACTTATCAAATGTGGCAAGGAGAATGAAGGAAAACAATAAGGTGATATTAGTAGGTGTTGGGCAGGGGGGTAATCCTGCTTTAGACTGGAATATTAAGGGAATATTAAGGATGCCTCTCTAAGAATAGGGCACTCGAGATAAGATTCTCCATTCAAAGATCTGAAGAAAAGATCATTTCGGGTTATGGGAACAGCATGTGGAAAAACCCTAAGGCAAGTTTTGGAAATTGAAAAGTAAGCATAACTTGATCACAGAAAACCAGAGGAAGAGTCGATTCCTTAGAAACTGGCAAGGGGCAAGACTGTACACAGTTCTGTACCACATTTAAGGATTTAAGGTGTTGGGAGACCTTCAAGATGGCGAAGGAGTAAGACATGGAGATCACCTTCCTCCCCACAAATACATCAGAAATATATCTACATGTGGAACAACTCCTACAGAACACCTACTGAATGCTGGCAGAAGACATCAGACTTCCCAAAAGGCAAGAAACTCCCCACGTACCTGGGTAGGGAAAAAGAAAGAAGGAAAAACAGACAAAAGAATAGGGACGGGACCTGCACATCTGGGAGGGAGCTGTGAAGGAGGAAAAGTTTCATACACTAGGAAGGCCCTTCACTGGCGGAGACGGGGGGGGGCGGGGGGGGGGAAGCTTCAGAGCCACAGAGGAGAGCACAGCAACAGGGGTGCAGAGGGCAAAGCGGAGAGCTTCCTGCACAGAGGATCGGTGCCGACCAGCACTCACCAGCCCGAGAGGCTTGTCTGCTCAACCGCCGGGGCAGGGCAGGGCTGGGAGCTGAGGCTCGGGCTTCGGAGGTCAGATCCCAGGGAGAGGACTAGGGTTGGCTGCGTGAACACAGCCTGAAGGGGGCTAATGAGCCACAGCTAGCCGGGAGGGAGTGTGGGGAAAAGTCTGGACCTGCCTAAGAGGCAAGAGACCATTGTCTCGGGGTGCGTGAGAAGAGGGGATTCAGAGCACCGCCTAAACGAGCTCCAGAGACGGGCGCGAGCCACGGCTATCAGCACAGACACCAGAGATGGGCATGAAACACTAAGGCTGCTGCTGCAGCCACCAAGAAGCCTGTGTGCAAGCACAGGTCACTATCGACACCTGCCCTCCTGGGAGCCTGTGAAGCCCGCCACTGCCAGGGTCCTGTGATCCAGGGACAACTTCCACGGGAGAACACACGGCACACCTCAGGCTGTTGCAACATCACGCCAGCCTCTGCCACCGCAGGCTCGCCCCACATTCTGTACCCCTCCCTCCCCTAGACTGAGTGAGCCAGGGCCCCCTAATCAGCTGCTACTTTAACCCCATCCTGTCTGAGCAAAGAACAGACACCCCAAGGCGACCTACACACAGAGGCAGGGCCAATCCAAAGCTGAACCCCAGGAGCTGTGCAAACAAAGAAGAGAAAGGGAAATTTCTCCCAGCAGCCTCAAGAGCAGTGGATTAAATCTCCACAATCAACGTGAAGTACCCTGCATCTCTGGAATACCTGAATAGACAACGAATCACCCCAAAATTGAGGCAGTGGACCTTGGGAGCAACTGTAGACTTGGGGTTTGCTTTCTGCATCTAATTTGTTTCTGGTTTTATGTTTAACATAGTTTAGCATTTAGAGTTTACTATCATTGGTAGATTTGTTTATTGATTTGGTTGCTCTCTTCCTTTTTTTTTTTTTAATATATAGATATATCTTTTTTTTTTTTACTTTTTCTCTTTTCGTGACTGTGTATGTGTATGCTTCTTTGGTGATTTTGTCTGTATAGCTTTGCTTCCACCATTTGTGCTAGGGTTCTGTCTGTCCATTTTTTGTTGTTTTCTTTTTTCTTCTTTAGTATACTTTTTAGTGCTTGTTATCATCGGTGGATTTGTTTTCTGGTTTGGTTGCTCTCCTCTTTCTTTCTTTCTTTCTTTTTTATTACTTTTAAATTTTTTTATTTTTAATATTTTTTAAATTTTTTATTTTAATAACTTTATTTTATTTTTCTTTCTTTTTTTCTCCCTTTTCTTCTGAGCTGTGTGGCTGACAGGGTCTTGGTGCTCCAGCTGGGTGTCAGGCCTGTGCCTCTAAGGTGGGAGAGCCGAGTTCAGGACACTGGTCCACCAGAGACCTCCCGGCTCCACGTAATATCAAATGGTGAAACCTCTCCCAGAGATCTCCGTCTCAAGGCTAAGTACCAGCTCCACCCAATGGCCAGCAAGCTCCAGTGCTGGAAGCCCCATGCCAAACAACTAGCAAGACAGGAACACAACCCCATTTATTAGCAGAGAGGCTGACTAAAATCATAATAAGTTCACAGACACCCCAAAACACACCACCAGACGTGGTCCTGGCCACCAGAAAGACAAGATCCAGCCTCATCCACCAGAACACAGGCACCAGTCCCCTCCACCAGGAAGCCTACACAACACACTGAACCAACCTTACCCACTGGGGGCAGACACCAAAAAGAATGGGAACTATGAAACTGCAGCCTGCAAAGAAGAGACCCCAAACACAGTAAGTTAAGCAAAATGAGAAGACAGAGAAACACACAGCAGGTGAAGGAGCAAAGCAAAAACCCACCAGCCCAAACAAATGAAGAGGAAATAGGCAGTCTACTCGAAAAAGAATTCAGAGTAACGATAGTAAAGATGATCCAAAATCTTGGAAATAGAATGGAGAAAATGCAAGAAACATTTAACAAGGACCTAGAAGAACTAAACAGCAAACAAACAATGATGAACACAATAAATGAAATTTAAAATTCTCTAGAAGGAATCAATAGCAGAATAACTGAGGCAGAAGAATGGATAAGTTACCTGAAAGACAAAATAGTGGAAAGAACTACCGCAGAGCAGAATAAAGAAAAAAGAATTGAGGACAGTCTCAGAGACCTCTGGGACAACATTAAATGCATCAACATTTGAATTACAGGGGTCCCAGAAGAAGAGAAAAAGAAATGGACTGAGAAAATATTTGAAGAGATTATAGATGAAAACTTCCCGAATATGGGAAAGGAAATAGTCAATCAAGCCTAGGAAGCACAGAGAGTCCCATACAGGATAAATCCAAGGAGAAACACGCCAAGACACATATTAATCAAGCTATCAAAAATTAAATACAAAGAAAAAATATTAAAAGCAGCAAGGGAAAAACAACAAATAATATACAAGGGAATTCCCATAAGGTTAACAGCTGATCTTTCAGCAGAAACTCTGCAAGTCAGAAAGGAGTGGCAGGACATACTTAAAGTGATGAAAGGGAAAAACCTACAACCAAGATTACTCTACCCAGCAAGGATCTCATTCAGACTCGACAGAGAAATTAAAACCCTTACAGACAAGCAAAAGCTAAAAGAATTCACAATACCAAACCAGCTTTACAACAAATGCTAAAGGAACTTCTCTAGGCAGGAAACCCAAGAGAAGGAAAAGAGCTACAATAACAAACCCAAAACAATTAAGAAAATGGTAATAGGAACATACATATCGATAACTACCTTAAATGTAAATGGATTAAATGCTCCAACCAAAAGACATAGACTGGCTGAATGGATACAAAAACAAGACCCGTATATATGCTGCCTACAAGAGACCCATTTCAGACCTAGGGACATGTACATACTGAAAGTGAGGGGATGGAAAAAGATATTCCATGCAAACGGGAATCAAAAGACAGCTGGAGTAGCAATTCCCATATAAGACAAAATAGACTTCATAATAAAGACTATTACAAGAGACAAAGAAGGACACTACATAATAATCAATAGATCAATCCAAGAAGAAGATATAACAATTGTAAATATTTATGCACCCAACATAGGAGCACCTCAGTACATAAGGCAAATGCTAACAACCATAAAAGGGGAAATCGACAGTAACACAATCATAGTAGGGGACGTTAACACCCCACTGTACCAATGGACAGATCATCCAAAATGAAAATAAATAAGGAAACACAAGCTTTAAATGATACATTAAACAAGATGAACTTGATATTTATAGGACATTCCATCCAAAAACAACAGAATACACTTTCTTCTCAAGTGCTCATGGAACACTCTCCAGGATAGATCACATCTTGGGTCACAAATCAAGCCTTGGTAAATTTAAGAAAATTGAAATCATATCAAGTATCTTTTCCAACCACAGTGCTATGAGACTAGATATCAATTAGAGGAAAAAATTTGTAAAACATACTAACACATGGAGGCTAAACAATACACTACTAAATAACCAAGAGATCACTGAGGAAATCAAAAAATACCTAGAAACAAATGACAATGAAAACAAAACGACCCAAAACCTATGGGATGTAGCAAAAGCAGTCCTAAGAGGGAAGTTTATAGCGATACATTCCTACCTCAAGAAACAAGAAACACCTCAAGTAAACAACCTAACCTTACACCTAAAGCAATTAGAGAACGAAGAACAAAAAACCCCAAAGTTAGCAGAAGGAAAGAAATCATAAAGATCAGATCAGAAATAAATGAAAAAGAAATGACGGAAACAATAGTAAAGATCAATAAAACTAAAAGCTGGTTCTTTGAGAAGATAAACAAAATTGATAAACCATTAGCCAGACTCATCAAGAAAAAAAGGGAGAACGCTCAAATCAATAGAATTAGAAATGAAAAAGGAGAAGTAACAACTGACACTGCAGAAATACAAAGGATCATGAGAGATTACTACAAGCAACTATATGCTAATAAAATGGACAACCTGGAAGAAATGGACAAATTCTTAGAAAAGCACAACCTTCTGAGACTGAACCAGGAAGAAAGAGAAAATATATAAACACACCAATCACAAGCACTAAGGGGAGACTGTGATTATAAATCTTCCAAAAAACAAAAGCCCAGGACCAGATGGCTTCACAGGCAAATTCTATCAAACATTTACGGAAGAGCTTACACCTATCCTTCTCAAACTCTTCCAAAATATAGCAGAGGGAGGAACACTCCCAAACTCATTCTACAAGGCCACCATCACCTTGATACCAAAACCAGACAAAGATGTCACAAAAAAAGAAAATTACAGGCCAATATCTCTGATGAACATAGATGCAAAAATCCTCAACAAAATACTAGGAAACAGAATCCAACAGCACATTAAAAGGATCATACACCATGATCAAGTGGGGTTTATCCCAGGAATGTAAGGATTCTTCCATATATGCAAATCAATCAATGTGATAAAACATATTAACAAACTGAAGGAGAAAAACCACAAGATCATCTCAATAGATGCAGAAAAAGCTTTCGACAAAATTCAACACCCATTTATGATAAAAACCCTCCAGAAAGTGGGCAGAGAGGGAACTTACCTCGACATAATAAAGGCCATATATGACAAACCCAGAGCCAACATCGTTCTCAGTGGTGAAAAACTGAAACCATTTCCTCTAAGATCAGGAACAAGACAAGGTTGTCCACTCTCACCACTATTATTCAACATTGTTTTGGAAGTTTTAGCCACAGCAATCAGAGAAGAAAAAGAAATAAAAGGAATCCAAATCAGAACAGAAGTAAAACTGTCACTGTTTGCAGATGACATCATACTATACGTAGGGAATCCTAAAGATGCTACCAGAAAACAACTAGAGCTAATCAATGAATTTGGTAAAGTAGCAGGATACAAAATTAATGCACAGAAATCTCTTGCATTCCTATACACTAATGATGAAAAATCTGAAAGAGAAATTAAGGAAACACTCCCATTTACCACTGCAACAAAAAGAAAAAAATACCTAGGAATAAACCTATCTAAGGAGACAAAAGACCTGTATGCAGAAAATTATAAGACACTGATGAAAGAAATTAAAGATGATACAAAGAGATGGAGAGATACACCATGTTCTTGGATTGGAAGAATCAACATTGTGAAAATGACTATACTACCCAAAGCAATCTACAGATTCAATGCAATCCCTATCAAACTAACAATGGCATTTTTCACAGAACTAGAACAAAAAATTTCACAATTTGTATGGAAACACAAAGGATCCCGAATAGCCCAAACAATCTTGAGAAAGAAACATGGAGATGGAGGAATCAGGCTCCCTGACTTCAGACCATACTACAAAGCTACAGTAATCAAAATAGTACGGTACTGGCACAGAAACAGAAATATAGATCAATGGAACAGGATAGAAAGCCCAGAGATAATCCCACGTACATATGGTCACCTTATTTTTGATAAAGGAGGCAAGTATACAATGGAGAAAAGACAACCTCTTCAATAAGTGGTGCTGGGAAAACTGGACAGCCACATGTAAAAGAATGAAATTAGAACACTCCCTCACACCATACACAAAAATAAACTCCAAATGGATTAAAGACTGAAATGTGTGGACAGACACTATAAATCTCTTAGAGGAAAACATAGGCAGAACTCTATAACATAAATCACAGCAAGATCCTTTTTGATCCACCTCCTAGAGAAATGGAAATAAAAACAAAAATAGGGGCTTCCCTGGTGGCGCAGTGGTTGAGAATCTGCCTGCCAATGCAGGGGACACGGGTTCAAGCCCTGGTCTGGGAAGATCTCACATGCTGCGGAGCAACTGGGCCCCTGAGCCCCAATTACTGATCCTGCGCATCTGGAGCCTGTGCTCCGCAACAAGAGAGGCCGCGATAGTGAGAGGCCCGCGCACTGCGATGAAGAGTGGCCCCCGCTTGCCACAACTAGAGAAAGCCCTCGCACAGAAACGAAGACCCAACACAGCCATAAATAAATTAATTAATTTTAAAAAAATTAAAAATAAACAAATGGGACCTAATGAAACTTAAAAGCTTCTGCACAGCAAAGGAAACCATAAACAAGACGAAAAGACAACCCTCAGAATGGGAGAAAATATTTGCGAATGAAGCAACTGACAAAGGATTAATCTCCAAAATTTTCAAGCAGCTCATGCAGCTCAATATCAAAAAAAGAAACAACCCAATCCAAAAATGGTCAGAAGACCTAAATAGACATTTCTCCAAAGAAGATAATACAGACTGCCAACAAACATATGAAAGGATGCTCAACATCACTAATCATTAGAGAAATGCAAGTCAAAACCAAAATGAGTTATCACCTCACACCAGTCAGTATGGCCATCATCAAAAAATCTACAAACTATAAATGCTGGAGAGGGTGTAGAGAAAAGGGAACCCTCCTACACTGTTAGTGGGAATGTAAATTGATACAGCCACTATGGAGAACAGTATGGAGGTTCCTCAAAAAACTAAAAATAGAACTACCATACAACCCAGCAATCCCACTACTGGGCATATACCCTGAGAAAACCATAATTCAAAAAGAGTCATGTACTACAATGTTCACTGCAGCTCTATTTACAATCTCCAGGACATGGAAGCAACCTAAGTGTCCATTGACAGATGAACGGATAAAGAAAATGCAGCACATATATACAATGGAATATTACTCAGCCATAAAAAGAAACGAAATTGAGTTATTTGTAGCGAGGTGGATGGACCTGGAGACTGTCATACAGAGTGAAGTAAGTCAGAAAGAGAAAAACAAATACCGTATGCTAACACATATATATGGAATCTAAAAAAAAAAAAAAAAAATGGTTCTGAAGAACCTAGGGGCAGGACAGGAATAAAGACGCAGACGTAGAGAATATACTTGAGGACCTGGGGAGGGTGAAGGGTAAGCTGGGACGAAGTGAGAGAGTGGCATGGACATATATACACTACCAAATGTATAATAGATAGCTAGTGGGAAGCAGCCACATAGCACAGAGAGATCAGTTCAGTGCTCTGTGACCATCAGAGGGGTGGGATAGAGAGGGTGGGAGGGAGAGGCAAGAGGGAGGAGATATGGGGATATATGTATATGTATAGCTGATTCACTTTGTTATAAAGCAGAAACTAATACACCATTGTAAAGCAATTATACTCCAATAAAGATGTTAAAAACAAAGATTTAAGGTGTTATTCTAAGTGCACTAAAAAATCTAAAATGAAGCATTATAGGTGACGTGTACGCAAGAAAGACCAATATATAGAATGCCAGAAGGTCTTGGCCCTACAGCAAAAGCTTGGTAAATAAAGGTACACGTAGATTTCAAGCTAACATGTTAAAAGGTGTATTTGTGTTATGTTTTCATGATTCCCTACTTTAAACAACTTTTTCAATTAACTCATTATCTACCAGACATGATCACAATCTTCCCTTTCCCTTTATATGTTCACATTAGCAGAGATACAAGTGAGCAGTAAAATGGTTAAATACAAGAAGAATAAAAGTACATGGATATGCAAAAAGACCATAAATAACAAATCTTAGTGAGATGTGGAGAAAAGGGAACCCTCCTACACTGTTGGTGGGAATGTAAACTGGTGCAGCCACTGTGGAAACGAATATGGAGGTTCCTCAAAAAACTAAAAATAGAACTACCATATGACCCAGAAATTCCATTCCTGGGCATACATCGGGAAAAAAAAAAAAAAAAACACTGGGACGACGTGAGAGAGTGGCGTGGACATACATACACCACCAAATGTAAAACCGATAGCTAGCGGGAAGCAGCCGCATAGCACGGGAGATCAGCTCGGTGATTTGTGACCACCTAGAGGGGTGGGATAGGGAGGGAGATGGAAGAGGGAAGAGATATGGGGATATATGTATATGTATAGCTGATTCACTTTGTTATAATGCAGAAACTAACACCCCATTGTAAAGCAATTATACTCCAATAAAGATGTTAAAAAAAAAACACTAATTCGAAAAGATACATGCACCCCTATGTTCATAGCAGCATCATTTACAATTGCCAAGATATGGAAACAACCTAAGGGTCCATCAACAGATGAATGGATAAAGATGTGGTAACTACTACTCAGCCATGAAAAAGAACGAAATTTTACCATTTGCAGCAACATGGATGGACTTGGAGAGCATTATGCTAAGTGAAATAAGTCAGACAGAGAAAGACAAACACTGTATGATACCCCTTATAAGTGGAATCTAAAGAATAAAACAAATTAGTGAATATACAAAAAAAAACAGACTCACAGATACAGAGAACAAACCAGTGCTTACCAATAGTGGAAGGGAAGAGGAGAGAGGCAAGATAGGGGTAAGGGATTAAGAAGTACAAACTACTATGTATAAAATAAATAAGGTACAAGGATATATTGCACAGCACAGGGAATACAGCCAATATTTTATAATAACTATAAATGGAGTAGAACCTTAAAAAATTGTGAATCACTATGTTGTAAATCTGATTTTAATATCGTAAATCAACTATACCTCAAAAAAAAGAGGGGCTTTCCTGGTGGCACAGTCGTTGGGAATCCGCCTGAGAATGCAGGAGACATGGATTCGAGCCCTGGTCCAGGAAAATCCCACATGCTGCAGAGCAACTAAGCCCATGCGCCACAACTACTGAGCCTGCGCTCTAGAGCCCGTGAGCCACATCTACTGAGCCCACGTGCCACAACTACTGAAGCCTGCACGCCTAGAGCCCACGCACCACAACAAAGAGTAGTTCCCGCTCGCCGCAACTGGAGAAAGCCCGCACACAGCAACGAAGACACAATGCAGCCAAAAATAAAAATAAATAAATTTAAAAAAAAGAAAAAAGACAAAGAAAGTACATGGATATGTAATGACAAATTGGGAAACCACCCTCTGAATAACTAAGCTGAGTAGTTCTTCTGCAGGCTGGGGTGGAATGGGAGCTCTATGGAAAAGATACAGACATTCTGAAACTGTGTAAATTTTAACCATGTGCATTCATTATTTTTTAAATCAGAACATTAACTATATTACATTTCTCACTAGGAAGCAGCTTAAAATGATGTAGCTGCTTACCAAAACATCACCAAGTCTTTCAGAAATTATTTCCACTTAATTTTTAATTAAAATGAAAATGTGAGTATTAGCCATTATTTTGTGAGATTAACTATCCTTACATCTGCATCTACCTGAAACTCAACTATGTAGAAATTTCCTTGGGAGTTTCTATCTACAATATTCTATTTGATAAACATCTTTCATTGTTCAATGAAACATTTTTCATCTCTAACAAAACACGTTTGAGCATTAGTGACCCCCCAAAAAATCTAGAAGTTGACATTTAACTCTACTAGAATTTTAAAAATTTTAACCAAATTTTAAAGTAAAGGTACACAATGATCCAGTGATCCACCTGCAAAAATGTGTCCCAGATAAATACCCACCAATATATGAAAATACAATAACAAGAACACACACATTAGATTTGCTTTCAGGGGAGGGGGGAATTTAAACATCTAACAATAAGGAAATAGTTCAATAAGTTATGTGGTATTATGCTGCCACAGAATTGTCACAGAAAGATATCCAAAATATACTAAGTCCATTGTAAGCTCATTTCTTTTTTTTAAATGTGTGAATTAGTAAACAATGTATGAGGAGAAGGAGATTTCACTTTTTACCTGTACTCTTCTTTTAAATATGTTACAATGATTATTATATACTACCCAGGATTTTAATATAAAGGTGGAAATTTTCAAGAAATAATTATTTGAATGTATAATTTTACATTTCTTTAAATAAAATTAAAAAGTAATTTCAATTATAAGTAAAACCTAAAAGAAATAAAATTTTAAATTACCCTTCAAAGTACTTTAGCTCTATCGTTCTCAAAGCAAGCTGCATACAATTTTCTGCATCTCAACTGGGATCCTTACTTACTGAATAGTACCTAGCCAGTAGGCTCTGAGTTAGAGCTGAAAGGTTGTAAGGCATCTCCAGGTCTCCTTACATTTCCCAGATCCTGTTATCAGAAACAGGAGGATGGCAGAGAGCACTGATAGATCCCTCCTATCCCTACAGTCACGTTTCAGGGGAGCCCACAAACCCTAAGAGGTCAAGAATCAATGCCCTATATAGAAAACGTCAATACGGGCAGGTTAGGGTTGCCACCACAACTCCACCCCAACCTTGAGTGACCTATGGGATCACCTTCCACACCACTTAAGCTGCGCATCTTCTTAAATAAGGTGGACATTCTTAGCATACAAGTGTTAAAATCAAAAACTAAATACCTTGACTACCACAAACTGAAGAAGTAGTTAAAGAGCAGTAGGTCTTATAGTCTGGGAATCTGACCGATAAAGAAGTCCTGAGGAGCGTACAAGAGATCAACACTGCAGAGCTTCGTGAAACTTCTCTACTAAAAGAGACTCTAGATGAGAACAGCTGCCAGGAGACTTCGGATTTTAAAATAGTTTTGATATGGAACATCTCAGGCCTATCTGCTCAGCCTCAACCTACTATTAACTGTTAACAGTACTTAACATCTGTAAAGAGAAGAGGAAGTAGGGGGAGGGGGTGTTACATGCAGGGGAACTTTCATTTTTAACTAGATATACTTGTGTATTTATTGAATATTTTACCAAGAGAATATGCTCATGTGGTACCAATGTGATTTTTAAAATTCAATAAAGACTGAAAGTATAAATATCCCTAAAAATCATACACAAATTAGTGTGACTAAGTTTAGCAGAAGCTTTCTAGAGGGAATTCAGTAAAAAGCAGCGATTGATGATGACTATATGAAATGATGGAATAATAAATACCACGTACTAACATTTATTAAGTACTTACTACAGGTCAGGCCCTACTCCAAGCCCTTTATATGTATCAATTCATTTAACCACCACACATTATTAACCCTTCTTTTACCAAGAAGGAACCTGAGGCACAAAGAGCTTATTTAACTTTCACAAAGTCACAGTTATTAAATGATGGAGACAGGATTCTAACAGTCAATCTGATTCTAAGGGACTTAGAAAAAGGTATCAAAATAATAGCATGATAGGGAAATGAACAACTCAATTTTAAAAATGGGCAAAAGACCTAAACACATACCTCATCAAAGAAGATATACAGATAGCAAATAAGTATATGAAAAGATGCTCCACATCATAAATCACCAGGGAAATGCAAATTAAAACAACAATGAGATACCACTACACACCTAGTAGAATGACTAAAATCCAGAATACTGACAACACCAACTGCTGACAAAAACGTGGAGCAACAGGAATTCTCAGTCACTTCTGGCAGGAATGCAAAATGATACGGCCACTTTGGAAGACAATTTGGTGGTTTCTCACAAAACTAAACGTGCTCTTAACCATATGATCTGGTGATCACACTCCTTGTTATTTACTCAAAGGAGATGAAAAATTATGTCCACACAAAACCTGCACATGTATGTTTACAACAGCTTTATTCATAATTACAGAAATGTGGAAGCAACCAAGATGTCCTTCAGTAGGTGAATGGATAAATAATAAATATATGTATACATACAGCTGATTCACTTCTTTGTACAGCAGAAACTATCACAACATTGTAAAGCAATTATACACCAATTAAAATAAATAAATAAATAAATAATCCAGACAGTGGACTATTATTCAGTGCTAAAAAGAAATGAGCTATCAATAATTGAAAACACATGGAAGTACTTCAAATTCATAATACTAAATGAAAGAAGCCAATCTGAAAAGGCTACATACTATATGACTCCAACTACGTCAACATTCTAGAAAATGCAAAATTATGGAGGCAGAAGAAAGATCAGTAGTTGCCAGGGGTCCAGGGGAGGGAAGGATGAAAAGGCAGAGCATGTAGGATTCTTAGGGCAGTTAAACTATTTTGTATGATACTACAGTGGTGGATACATGTTGTTATACATCCACACTCATAAAAGGTACAAAACTAAGAGTGGATTCCAATGTATACTATGGACTTTGGTGATTACTATGTATCAATGTAAGTTCAGCAATTGTAACAAATGTACCACTTTGATGTCTGATGTTGATAGTGGGGGAGGCTGTCCATGAAGGGTGGGGCAGGGGGTATATGGAAACTGTACTTTCTGTTCAATTTTGCTATGAACCTAAAACTTTTCTGGATAATTGTCTATTCAAAAATTTAAAAGAAATAAAAACAATAGCATCATGGGGTTAAAAGCAAGAAGATAAAAGAGGGCTGCTTGTGTAACTTGAAAGCCATGTTGCCACTTTCCTCCCAAGCTTTGCATATATTTCAAATAGATAATCATGGCCCTTTCTGGCCAATCAACTTTAGGAGTTTGAAATTCCTGAGAATGCCAGGTTGGGAGTGGGGGGTGTTTGCTGCTCCAGGATCAACAGATTCACATTCACCAACTGAGCACTACTAATCTAAAAAACAGCTTTCCACACATCTTTGGTATTCTTACTGCCCCCACCAAATTTTAATTCCTATGACAGATAGTTTTCTCCTTCACCTGCCACTGTAGCAGGCTTCTACGCAATCCTTTATAAGAATTTCCATTCAAAAAGATTCTATTCTCTTCCTTTTAACACCTTTCCCTTTGACATTTCACAGCCTGTAAGACTGAGGAAAGGACCAAATCAAAAGAAAAAAGAAAAAAGAAAAAAAAAAGAGAGAGAGAACAAAGGTTATATACCACCTATCACTTAAGCCCAGTTCCAACAAGTCACTACAACGATACTTCTACTTACATCCCAAGGGCCTGAACTTAGTTAGTTATACAGCCACTCCAGCTTTCAAGAAGGGCTGGGAGATGTAGTCTTTATTAGACGAACATGAGCCCAGCCTAAAATGCTATTACTTCAGAAGAAAGGACAGGCAGCTGTGGAGAGGCAACCTGCAGGCTCTGCCACACTCGTCCTTATATCCTCACTGCAATGGCTGACACATACATAGCTGGCACTCAATAAACATTTTTGCAATAAATATTTCAAATCAATTCAACTTAAAAAAATCAAACGTTTATTGAGAGTCTCCTGTATCAAATTCAAATTCCTCTGTTTTAAGATTCCTTCATAAGCTAGTACCATCCTCCTTATATAATCTTATTTCTTAATATTTAAGAGGCGATTTAGTATGCTCCATAAAAGCACAGGCCTTGGAACCCAGCTGCCTGAGTTTAAATCCCAATTCTGCAACTTACTGATGGTGTGATCTCAGGTGAGTAACATAATTTCTCTGTGCCTCAAGTTTCTCGTGTAAAATGATGATGATAATAATAATAACACCAACTTTCTAGGGTTATTTGCGGATTAAATGAATGAATACATGTAGTATACTTAGATCAGTAACTGACACACAGAAAGCACTCAATAAATGGCAAGCAACTATTACTTCCCATCATTACCAGCCAACTAATTGTACCATGGTCTTTAAATTATCCTCTAGATTTTATCAGATCCCAGTATGTGGCAATTATTTTTACTTTTGTTCTACCTCTTGAACTCAAGGCAACTGTTTCAATCTTTTGATCTTGAGACATTTAATTTTCCATAACTTTGTTTATACTATTTTGCCCCAACAATAAAGCTTTCTATTTCCTCCTGTTTATCTAGTGCCTACAAGCCTCATCTCAAATCTCACCTCCTCCACAAAATCTTCACTGTTTCTCTTATTAATTCTGGTTAAATAGTATGCATAGGAGACCTTCAAATACCTACACTCTCAGCTCCCCTCTCCTCGCCCCAAGATGAGTGGTGGTTAAAGGTAAAGGAAAATGGCCAGATTCTCTTCATATACTTCAACGCAAACAACATACTACAATAGGGTGAATGCAGTAGCAGATATGAGAATCTGTCTTCTACTAAGGCAGACATTAAAGGGATTTGCAAAATGTAAAACCATGCTGTCTTCTCACTAAATTGTTTGTTTTAGAAATAGTTACTTTTTGTTTTAAAATGTCATTTATGTTAACATGCAATGGATTTATTACCATTACTGTTAACGAATAAATAAGCATTCTAAATTATCAATTTTATTTTCTAATAGAGCAAATATCCCCATATACATATTCAACATCTTACCTTTGGTCATACTACTCCCTTTACTTAAAGCCCCTTTCCTCTCTCATCTGGCTATAACTAGACACTACCAAGCCTTCAAAACTCAGCTCAAATTGTACCTCTTTCATCATCCCCTACCCCTCCTACTGCAAATGATTTCTTCCTACTTGAGTTGCCAGTGTACTTTATCTGAACCTCTCTCAAGATTAACATCTCTATGTGATTTATCTTCCTCGAGGGCAGATTATTATTCATCTTGCATCTCCAGCTCAGCTCACAGTGGGCATAAAATGAATGCTTTTGCAATGAATACTTCTAAAACTTAACAACTGATGACAAATTATATCTCAAAGAACAAGAAACAAGAATATAAATATAAATATAAAATGACTTTTAAAAACTAAGAATGGGTAGACAGATTTAAAGAGGACCTAAGATGACACTGGGTCCAACTTCTGATCTAAATTATCCCTTCAGTGTTTCTCCCAGTAAGAGTTCTTAGTTATTAAGAAGAAAAATAAATTATAGCTACCTAAGCCAAATGGAATTTATTAAAAAGATATCTCCAGAAAAGCAAGGAACTGGACTTATAAAAGGCCACACAGCCAAGACTATGCCCAAAAGCATGCCTCAGCCTTTCCTGTGATGCCACCACTGCTGCTGGCACAGATGTCAGAGCTTGCACCGCCCACACTACTAACAGTCTAGACACTGGGTGGATGCCACACTTAGAACCACTGCCCCTGCTGCTTCTTAAACTAAATGAGATTGTGGCTACTGCTACCAACTCTCACTGGAATGGATTTTTTCCAGTGTCATCTTCATAATACTAGCTTCTAGTCCAAAATTGGAGATAGGTATTTGATTGATGGAACCCAGGTATGTATCTATGCTCTAAACGAAAAGGGGGCTGGGAATAAAGCATCAAACATTTTCAGCTTTTCTAGTGAAAAGAAGGCTCTGCCTCATAAATTGGGGAAATCTGCCAAATACAGGAAAGGGGTTCAAGTGCTGAAAAGCCAAAAATGAGAAATGTTCACTATTCATAACAACCCTTATTGATGGCATTCAGGCAAGCACATTACCCTAAATAGCAATTATCAAAACTATATGATACTTAAAGCACTGTGCCACAGATAACTTGTTGGTGATAAGGGAAAAAATAAACTTTATAACAGAACAATTAGATTTTGTCACCACTTTACCCAGTGATCAGTATCAGCATCACTAAGGGTAGGACAATGAAATATGTGCCTCTAGATACAATGCATTATGATACACACAGCACAAACTATAAATACTGGTGCCCAAAATGTTTTAAACCTTTACATCTAGCTTTCAGCTTACAGGAAATAGAAAACAATGAATTAAATCAGACAAGTTGAAAACGTGAAACATTTTACAGGACAACTGGCTAGGTATCTGAACAGTCATGAGAAGAAAAAGGAAAAAGTGGGGAGATGCATGTCGATTAAAATGTACATAAGAAATCTACAACTAAATGCAATTGCACACTCCTTAAGTAAATCTTGCTTTGAACAAACCGGCAGTATAAAAGACATTGTTGTGGGCTGAATTGTGCCCCGCCCCAAAAAAATTCATATGTTGAAGCCCTAACCCCCAGTACCTCAGATTTGGAGTTAGGGCTTTTAAAAAGGTAAGTTAACATGAGGCCATTAGGGTGAGCCTTAATCCAATCTGACTGGTGCCCTTATAAGAAGGAAATTTGGACACACAGAAACGCCAAGGATGTGCACACACAGAGGAAAGACCATGTGAGGACACAAAAAGAAGACAGCCATCTGCAAGCCAGGGAGAGATCCTCAGGAGAAATAAAACCTTCCAACACCTTGATCTTGGACTTAACAGTCTCCAGAACTGTGAGAAAATTAATTTCTGTTGTTTAAGCCACCCAGTGTGTGGTATTTTGTTATAGCAGTCCTAGTAAACTAACACAGACGTTTTGGGTATAAAGGGCAAAATTTTAATATGGGCTGGGTTTCTGATGGTATTAAGAAATTGTTAATTTAGTTAGGTGTGATAATGTGAGAATGTGATTATGGTTATGTAAGAAAATGTTCTTACTTTTGAGAGATACATTCAAGTATTTAGGGATAAAAATAAAACAATTTCTGTAATTTGCCGTGCTACACCAAAAAAAGAGATGAAGCAAAAATGAGAAACATAAGAATTGTTCAATTTAGATTGTTATGTGGATACTAAGTAAACAGCTTTCTCTTCTTATAAATTTGAAATTTTCCACAATGAAAAGTGAAAAGAAAACATACCCATATGATACTGATTTAAAGAGGAAAAACTGATCATACAATAGAAGAGAGATTCCTGAAATAAATGACAGGAATGACACAACTAAAAGACTCCAATGATGAACAAAAATAATAGAGAAAACTGTAACTATTCATTTCACAAATATCTGTCGAGTGTATCCTATGTGCCAGTACTGTGCATACAGAGGTGAACAAAGGAGACACGGTCCTGCTCTTAAGGGGCTTATAATCTAATAGAGGAAAGACATGTAACAAAACAAAGTAAACACAATAAGCACAAATAAATAAGAAAAATATACAAATATGTAATATTTTTGAAACAATCATTTTTTTTTTTAAATAAGTTCCTCTTCCATCTCTAAAAGGCAGTTCCTCAGGGTTCTATTCTGGGTCTCTTCTACTCTACCCACTTAATCTCAATTAGCATATTTCAAACCCAGACATCTTTCTCATGTTTTATAACCATTCTTCAAGTTGCCTACAGACATCTACAGTGTTTACCTCACAGACATCAAACCTTGAACTCATATTTTCTTCCCCCAAAACTCTGTTCCTCCTTTAATCCCTCTTGGTAAAGCTGCCCAAGAATTATGACTCCTTCTCTTTCACCCTTAAATCAAACATATCACAAAGTCCTAATGATTTCATCTCATGAAAACTTCTTAAATCTGTCCACTCCTCTCCTAGTTCACTTACCTGGATTACTGCAGTAGTTTTCTAAATTGTCTTCCTGACTCCAGCCTTACTTCTCTCCAAATTCACTCTACACAGGCCAAAATAATCTCTCTAGAACAAAATCTGATGCTGTACTATTCTTAGAATAAAGCCCAGACTTCTTAAATGATCTGTAGGACCCAGCATCACCAGGCCCTTGCTTATCTTTACAGCCTCATTTGTAAGGCTCTCCCCCTTCCTTCATACACACTGCTGTCCAATCCATACTGAACTTCCTTTTTTCACTCTTCAAATTTGCTATGTTCTTCCCTGCCTCTGGGCCTTCATATCTACTCTCAATCTCCAGTACTCCCACATCTATTTCCCTGGCTAACTCCTACTCCTTCTCATCTTAGAATCTCTCTTCTGGGTAAGGTGCCCCTCCTCTGAGCTACCACTGCAGCTCATATGGCCTATCATTGTACTTATCACAGAGCACAGTAGCTGCCTACATCCTCATTAAACTATAAATTCCACGAGGGCAGGGTCTCTATCTGTTCACTTAGTGCCTGCTATATCAAAGGCCTTGATTGAATACATTAACTCTGTCAACGATGATTACTAAATTGATCTTCATCTTCATATTATTTATCTTCAGTTGGGCCCGAAAATTTCATGATATTTTTTCAATCCAAAAAGTCCTGACATGTTACCCTGTGGGAAGATTATCTATTTTAAGATTTAGAAAACTGTTAGAACTTCTTACAAGTGTCATTTTATTTTCACTTCAAATATGAAACTTGCAAACAAAAAGTTCCAGTTTTCAAAGCAGAGTAGTTACAACACTATTTCCCCTTTCCCCCTTATTCTAATTTCCTTGACCTCTCAAACATTATATCAATAAGTTTGCTATAGGGAAAGCACCTTCCCAGATATATGTATAAAGATATTTCACTGCAGAAATGGCTTTTTTTTCTTTTTGACCGTGCCAAGCAGCTTACAGGATTCCTCGCAGTGAAAGGGTGGAGTCCTAACCACTGGACCACCAGGGAATTCCAGAAATGCCATTATTTTTAAGACTAAAAAATTGTTAGCTTAACAAATCATCCTTCTATCTAAGGTAAACAGGCAGCATCCAATATTATGTTTTTGTTAAATAACAAGATTTTTTAATTACTCTTGCCAAACATTGAAGCATATTTCCTTCAAACATCACTCAAAAACAAGTCTAGAAAAAAAATTAGACCATAAGAGTAATTTTCCTAGCTAAATAATCCTAGTTGTTTTATTTTAAAAAGTCAACTGAATTTAAAACAATATTTAGAATTATTTGGGAGATAGAGTGTCCCAACATTTCTCAACAACATTCAACTATAACCAAAATGTGTTATACTTGGGGTTGTCAGATAAAACATAAGACACTCAGTTTAACCTTGAATTTCAGAAAAACAATTAATTTTTAGTCTAAGTACATCCCAAATATTGCATGTATTTTTATTTGCTAAATCTGGCAACCCTAGTTATACTAACAAAATTATCACACCTAGCAAAATCTGACTTTACTTTTACCTTTTTCATTATAAAAGTTATACAAATTTAGAAAACAAACAAAAATGTCCATAATCCTACTAAGCTAACACAATTGGCACTTTAGTACATTCCTGATCTTTTTCTATGTATTTTAAATGGTTACATTCACCCTTTCTTAAAATGATACAGTCTTTGTAATTATTTTCATGCTACATAATGGTTCTTGGAATAGATGTATCATAATTTAGTCTCCTATTGTTGAAAATTTAAGTTGCTTCCAATATGCTGCTACTATAAATAACATTGCTCTGAGTATTCTCCTGCATATACCTGTTTCTTATCTTTTCCTTTCTTTTTCCTGTAGTTATTTCTTTAGGATATTCTCAAAAGTGAAATTACTGAATCAAAGGTTTATGAAAAGATTATGAATAGTCTAACAATTCTAGATACATCCTGCCAAATTACAATCCACTAGCAATATTTGAATATGCCTGCTTTACTAAAATCTAACATTACATATTACTATTTTCAAAAAATCTGAAATAAGTACAAAATAGTATTCCATTTTGCTTTAAATAAGCATTTCTTTGATTACTGAGAAGATCTAACATTCTTCTGACAATTGCTTATAGGTTGTATTTCCTCTGCTATCAACTGTCTGCTCATTTCCTTTACCCATTTCAAAAAATGTTTTTGTTCATTATAATAATAAAGCTTTCCCAAGTGAAGACTAAAACAGCCAACTGTCTAAAATTCTAGTCACATGGACCAAATGAAAAACTAGTTTATATCTACAATTCCCAGTGCCTTCCAGAAATTACTACAAAAATACTTTTAATGTAAACTTTCATTTTATTTATATGTATATTATCTCAAGGTTCATTTCATGGAAATCATAACTCTCATAATTAAAATTAATTAAAAAGTTGAGATGACTGAAATTTCCTGATATTTAGAATAAATACCAGAAAGATCAGTTCAACCTAGTACTTGGATATGCCACAGAACTAAACTTGATCATCAAAACAGAAATCATGTTGCAGATCTAATCTCTTTAATAATCTAGATGCACCAAAAAACTCTGATTCTGCAAACAGAGTTAACTCTCCAATGCTGTCAGTAATCTTACAAACATAAATATGCACTACTGGTTTCAAGAGAAGACAGAGTAAAAAAGTAAGTAGCTCAGCAAAACTTCATCAACACCGTTAGAGCAGAACTCAAAGCTCACATCAAGCTAATAGCAAGCCTTTAAATGGCAGAGATTTTAGAAGTAACCTAATTCAATCTCTTTCCTCTCCCATCCCCCACCCATTTTGCAGGGGAAGAAACCAAGGCATAATGAAGTGAAATAAACTTTCAAGACAGTCATAAAGCTACTTCGGGGAAAGAATATCTGCTTCATCCTGTAATAACAAAATTTTATTGAGTGCATTATTTGAAGCTCTAGAGATAAGAGAAGTGAAAAAAACGGTTAAGTCCTTGCTCTCAAGGAGCTTACATGCTACTGGGGAACGGAAGAAAGGAAGGAGGGAGTGAAGGAAGGAACAAAGGAGGGAGGGAGGGAGGAAGGAAGAGAGAAAGGAGGAAAGGAAGGAAGGAAGGAAGTTTCTGATAGGGATAAGTATTCTGAATTAAAATACATAGGGCAACATGGCAGAGCAAGCCTAGAGCATCAAGGACCACTTCAGATGGGGTGGTGTGGGAAAGACTCAGAGAAAATTTTTTTAAAAGCTGAGATCTGAATGACAACAAGAAGTCACCAACAGGAAAATCAAAGGAGAGAGCATTCTGATTAGAGATTCTCTTATATCCAAATGTTAGTCAAGGTACAGCAGTGGGTGAAAGGGAGGGTGGCAATGCTTCGTTTGAACAAAATGTGTACCATTTAAGTATAAAAGATACTACAGATTCAATAATAAATATGGCACTAACATGATTTTTTTTAAATGATACACAAACTAAGATAAAATACTGTGAAAGGAAAATATCTAAATCATGATGATTTAACTTAATCTACTTTGAAAAGATACATAGAATAATTAACCAACTTTTCAATGATCGCATTTGAAGGTGACAAAGTAAAGACACTTTAAGATTTACAGATAATTTTTTAAATTCTTAGAAGATATCAGTGAAGGAATCAGGACAAGATAATGCTAATAAAGATTTTCAAATAAGATGGAAAATTAACATTAGTCAGAAACTTCAGTTTCCAACTTTTCTAATCCACTTTTGACACCTGCATATACAACAGCCTAAGACTTTTTTCCAGGAAAACTATTTATATTAAATGACACTAGGAATATTGGGCTAAGAGAATAAGATGTTTCAGTCAATAATTCTGCTTTTTTAAAAGATCAGTTATTTTTAATACATGTATATTTCACTTTCCCCACTGCAATCACTGAAATACATGGTTTATGCCTTATACTTCTTTACATTCCTCCACAGCACCTAACAGTAGAGATGTAATGAAAAGGCAGATCCCAATAGGAGTAGCAGCAGTATAGATCTCAACAGCTTGTGGCACTAAAGGGGAAAAGAGAGGGGGAAAAATACTTCATTCCTAGAAATGTCTTAACACATTATCACAAAGGAACAATTCTACAGCTCATAAACCTTGAATAAGTTGTACCCAGCTCACTGAAAAATCATTCTGTAATCAAGTAAGTAGTTTAGTACTGTCAGCATTTTAATAACTAAAAAATAAATAAAACTTTTAAAATTTAATTAAATTAAAAACCACCCAACCAGTTTATGAGGTTTTAAGCCAGACTATAGATGTTATGCCACATCTGATCCAATCTGGTTCCACCCGTCCTCCTTCACATAAAGCTACAGGCCCTCCGCATCTGTGTCTCCCATCTGAGGTCACGAGTGCTGGTGCAAAATCTCTGCCATCATTCCCCAGGTCATCCAGTTCTCCCTCACCCCATTTCTTGGTTTGCTGCTGTCAAATAAAGTTACTAATACAGAAGGAATACTGAGGATTCTGGCTTGGTAAAAGTCCTAAGAATACCTACCATCTATGGAGCATCTTCTATAACCAGGTACCTATTTCTTGACTTTCACAGAGTCTTGAGGTATTATTACTTTCATTATACAGAAATATAAACCCAGAAGTAAGGTTACTTACCCAAGGTCACACAGTTAATTAGTCTATCAGGTTCAGGGTTCTTTCCTTCCCAAGAAACAGATCAATGACCATCCCATCATAAAAAGGCCAAGATGATGGCAATAAGAGGCAGAGCCACCAACACAAGTGAACAAGGTCAGAAAGCAGCAAATCCAGAAAAAGGAACTCCACAATCTTTTCCACCTACTTTAAACCCACTGCCTCACAACAATTATAAGCTTGAGAAGGCCTGGAGAAAGTTTTTTCATGCTGATAATCTAATTTGGAGACTACATGATTTGCTGACATCTAGCGCAAAGACTGCATTTTTATATACTCATTATTATTCATTTTAAGAAATTTTCATTTAATAAGGTTAATGATACATAGATAGATCCAATTCAGCTCTAACATAGTTTACGAAACCATTTTAAAAGTATTATTGAAAGTCCTACTAAGTGCCAGACACAACAAGAAAGAAAGGAAGGAGGAAACATTTATGAGAACTAAACAATGTGCCAGGAACTGTGTTATGTCTCCTCTACATTCATTAACTTATTCAAGATAAATAACCCTCTGCAGTAAGATTATCCCCACTTTACAGATATCATCCCCAATGCCACACAAAGCCAAGATTCAAACCAAGGAGAGACCAATTCCAGAGCCCTAAACAAAGTAGTTTCTGTTTTTTTGCGTTTCTCGAAAAGCCTATAGTCTAAAGCAGAAACGGACAAGCTACAATGCAATGTTTATTAGTATCACAACAGGGAGGAAAAGAGGATGCTCCAAAAGCACAGATGAGAGATTACTAACAGAGTCTATAGTCTCAGTGAAGGTTTTCAAGATGATGACATCTAGGCTGAGAGAGACCACAACTATAAGCCATCCAGAACAGAAAGACAATCTGGTCCACACTCTCTAAAAACACCTGATACCCAAATGGTCAAGAACCCTAACTTTGATATTTTATATAAGCAAATAATTTCTAGCCAATGTTATATAGCAAAGACTGTGCTGAACTATGTCTAGTATCCCATAAAATACGCAGGTCTATGTATCATATATATAAGAAGAAAATTAAATCTAAGGTTATTCAACGCCCTTTGGAAATCAATCATTCAGGATAAACAATTTGATAACTGAACTAAGAGTTTACCCTCTGGTTTTCATACTATTTCATATTAAAAAATCTTTTTAAGAAAAAACTTTAATGCCCCTGTAAATTTATACAGACCATATATTTAACCTTTTCTTGTAAGAGAGAACATGACAAACTTTCATTATTATTCTATACTATTAGAAACACAATTGATACCCAAAGCTAAGTAGGTGCGCAAGGCTGTTTTCCTTTACTATCTACAGTTTTTAGTTTTTCCTATTTCTTTGCTGCTATCATGTCAGCAATCTCGCTGTTATTATCAGTATGTATATTTATGACAACATTTCAATTCTAAATTATTCCTTTTAATCTATTACCTTAGAAACCACAAGCATCATGTATAAAATAAAAATAAGTTCTCAGTGAGAGCTTTATTTATAAGTAACTACTTATAAAAATGATATCTACTTTGGGGTTTTTGCATGTTTCAGAGAGATGAGGAGCTGCCACTCGGTCTACATAAGAGTTATAACTTCAAATTTTCATACCTCTATCTAAGATGTCTCTCTTGCCTTCTTTAAACTCAACTCAGATATTCCAAGCAACCCTACCTGAAACCCCAGACCAGGTTACATAACCTTCTGAAGCTTTCTGTAAGACATATCCTAAGCTGCCCCATCCTTCCTACACACCACTGCATTTGCATGTTTCTCCAGTATGACTGTCGGCTCCTTAACAGTCTCTTATCTCTCCTTCTCTAGCACTGAACCCATTCTCTGCCTTATAAATGCTTGCTGAATAAAACAGTGTCAGAGAATGAAACCAATGGTATAAAGAGCCATAAAACCATAACACCCCATACAATAAAAACGAACTTTCATACTCATAATGATATTAACTTTCTTCTGAAAATACACACTTAGGAAATATAAACTTGAGGGAAAATCACAAGAAAAGTATTAAGCACAAGCATGTGACAACATACTATTAAGCTGTTTTACCCACTGCACCCTCAAAAAAAATCTGTTTATCTTGGGGGGAAGAAAGCAAAATACGTAACTATATTTTTCCCAGGCAACCATATACTTTTTTTCCACCCTAAGTTCAAAAAAAACCTGACATTTAAGGAATGGTGATTGTTAATTATCCAAGCTAAAATAAAAGTTTTTTGGGTGTATCTAGCTATTTTGAGGTGTTAAAATAAAAGTCACCCATTACAAACAGCCATAAATCTTGATGTTGGAAGGCTCTCAGAGGTCATCTAATGTCATTTATATACTCCTCCTCATTGCAGAAAGAGTTCAGGTTGGTAGAGAGCATCCAATCCACTTTTCATTCAATACATCCTACATTTCTGCTTCCCTTCGTCTTTCCCTCACCGATCCTCTGGACCCACACAAAACATGTCTTCTGCCTTGCAGATAGCAGCCTTTCAAAATCCATTTTATTTTGCTCTACTTATTTTATTGTATGGTTTGACTTATTTTAGTGATTAAAAGTAATATACATGCTTATCTATTTCAATGACTTCTTTGGCTTCTCAAAAATCATCCAGTAAAATGAAAACACCAGGCACGTTTATAGGTGTTCCTTTGTAAACCTTACCTTTTTGGTCCTCATAACCACCCTATGAAATAGGCAAGGCAAGTATCATCAACCCCATTTAATGAATCATCAATACAGAGTAGTAGTTGAGAGTCACTATGAGGCAAATTTAGAAGCAAGAGACCTGCCTCTTATGAGCTGTGTGATCATAAGTTACTTTCTCTAAGCCTGTTCCCTCATCTGCAAACTGGGAATGACATTATAATAGTTTCTACCTTAGATAGTTATTGCAAAAATTAACTAGATAATGCATACTATCTAATATAATAACTAACCCATTAAACACTCAATAATGTTAGTTTATTATTATTGTTATGCAAAGAGAAAAAAACTGTGGCAAATCACTTACGCTCTCAGAATCTCATAGCAGCACTAGATCAAGAACTAAGGTCTTACGTTCTATCCACCTTGTCTTCCACAAAACCAAAAAATGTTTTTAGTTATATTTGCAACTTAAAGTTGATTTTTTTTTTCCATTCCCTTTGGCCAACCAAAGTTTCTAAAATCTACTATTATCATGCTCCTCTTCCAAATGAAATTCTCACAAGTACAAAAATTGCTAGAGTTCTCTATCTAGAAAAGTAAATTCTCAGTGGAGCATAATAAAGTTCTACTACATCTAGCATGCAAACATAATGAAATTTACAAACAAAATGAGAGGTATCATATTAATTGCTAAACAAACTGGTTTCTCTAACCTACTATTGTTAGATTATCTTTTAAAACTTTTACCTGATATTTTCAAATGGTAGAGATTGCTATTTTATTGTTTGTGAAACCAAGTGCAACAGGAGAAACCTGTTTCATCTATCAAAACTATTGACAAAATTGACAAGAAATATAAAACACATGTCAGAATTTTTAAAAATTAGAACACCCCATTGTTCATAGCAGCACTATTTACAATAGCCAAGACATGGAAGCAAACTAAATGTCCACTGACAGATGAATGGATAACGAAAATGTGGTATATATACACAATGGAATATTACTCAGCCATAAAAAAGAATGAAATAATGCCATTTGCACCAACATGGATGGACCTAAAGATTATCATACTAAGTGAAGTAAACCAGACAGAGAAAGACAAATATCATATGATATCACTAATATGTGGAATCTAAAAAGTGATAAAAATGAACTTATTTACAAAACAGAAATAGACTCACAGACATGGAAAACAAACTTATGGTTACCAAGGGTAAAAGGGAGAGGGGGAGGAGGGATAAACTGGGAGTTTGGGATTAACATATACACACTACTATATATAAAATAGATAAACAACAAGGACCTACTATATAGCACAGGGAACTATATTCAATATCATGTAATAATCTATAATGAAAAGAATCTGAAAAAGAATATATATATATGCATATACATATACATATGTATAACTGAATCACTTTGTTGTATACCTGAAACTAACACTTTTTAAATCAACTATACTTCAATTTGAAAATTAAATAAAATAGGGGACTTCCCTGGTGGTCCAATGGTTAAGAATCCACCTTCCAATGCAGGGGTCGCGGGTTCAATCCCTGGTTGGGGAACTAAGATCCCACGTGCCGCAGGGCAACTAAGCCCGTGTGCCACAACTACTGAGCCCGCGCACCACAACGAAAGATCCCACATGCCACAACGAAGATCCCACGTGCTGCAACTAAGACCCGACGCAGCCAAATAAAATAAAATAAATACATAATTAGAGGCCTAGACTCATTAGTGAAAAATTAAGCTGCCTAACTCATGCATAAAAATTTTACAGGTTCACTACTACTGGCAAACAGGTGGTCCTAGGATTTAAATAATAACATCTAATCTCATTTTTCACATTAATGTTAACCAGGAAGCTTGGGTTAGTGTTGGAATCAATTCTAGAATATTGAGAGGAAAAAATGGATGGAGGAAAGAAGACATTAACTGAATTACAATTTAGTACCAACTTGATAGGCAGTAATACATCTTTGCATAGGAAGACTAGGACAAAGTCAAATCAAAATATTGTTCCAAATTTGACCACTAACAGCAGGGCAAAATATGAGACAAAGATTTTAAATGAAAGAATACAGTCCATGAGAGAAGATCTTTGTGAAAATAAAATAATAAATGAATACAGTCTGATGGCTATTAGCTGCTGAGACAACAAAATTACTATAAAACAACCTAAGAAATCATACTGTCTGCCACTATATGTATAGGCTCCTGTCAATGGTTGACTTTTCACTAAACTAAAATATAATTCATTCAAAGTGTCATACCAAGATAAATTTACTAAAGAGAAACTATTCAAGGAAATACCTAATATCCACTCTAACAACCATTTGCATTTATACAATGCTCCTAGCAAGAGGACTCAAAAATGACAAAGTACATCTTGAAGCACAGAATAAATACTCTACATTGTTTATCAAAAACTAGTGTTACATGTCTCTTAAACCTCCAAAACTGAAAACCACAAGTTTGTATTTTTACTAAAAATAGTGTTTGTTATTTGCATCCCCTCTGGTGAAGTTTGATTTTTAAAGTCCTGTAATTTTGCCTACTGCTGACAATGAGGGAAGAATATGGGTGTACATAATACACAGGGTAAGGGAGAGGTTGAGAAATCCTTCACTGGTACATGAATGAATTCTACACTTGCCTTTTAAAATGTGCTACTTTTCTGGAAATGTGGCATTCAAAAAATCCCTTTGGGTTTGCATTACTTTCATATTTGTGACTTGAAAGATAGTCTTCAAAGAGCCAGACCACTTATTTTTAGTCATTTACCAGGTAGACTGTGTTTTCGCCATAAATTCCAACAGCTAGTGGGTGGGGTGTGTGTTATACGTACATATAAATACACACATCCATGTGCATGTGTATATCTTTAGAAAAATGTTTGCATAGTTTAAATTAAGGACATCAACATCACACTTTGTATCACAAAAAAATGATGGTAGAAAATTTGGAAGAATTTTAATAAACTCAATTTGTAAAACCTAACACATCTTTAAAAAAAAAAAAACCCACCTCTGTGCTGACATGATTAGCTACACCATTCAAATGGTGCGAGGTATCTGAAGCATGCTGCATCTAAACTCTTATCATGCTATTTGGGGTGTGCTATTTTGTGGAGAGGTTCATATGAAACTGCTAAAACCTAAAGTAACAGGACAATATACTTTACATATCAGAAGCTTAAATAAATGAGGAAAACAGTATGGCAAAGACATAATTCACATTTATTTTGGAACCAAAGCTCATCCCAAAAATTCCTTGTCAACCATCCAGAAGTAGCCCAGCTTTTTACCAACCAAGCAGCTTTTTACTATAGCAACTTCATTACCAAGATTACCAAAATTTTCCACACACTTTTAACAGTCTGTATGTGTTGTTACCTGGGCAACATTCAAAAAGGGCTTTTAGCTTTGTAGAACTGGTAGGTCAAAGAGAAGTAAAGCTTCTTCAAATTGAGTGTGCATCATTTTAATTAGAAGCAGTGAGTATGAAATCATCAACAGACAGAAAACCTTGAGAACTACCACCAGAGCTTCAATTTGATTAACAGACACAACTTACTGTCATTTGCCTTCATTTCTAGCCACCTAATTCCCCTGTGGAACAAAGCAAGCTCCATCCAAGACTTCAAAACATCTCCAGTCATACAGGCTGTCAAAGACATAAATGCTGAAATCAAAGGAACTTCTTTGAGTAAAAAATCTATCCTTCACAACTGGCTATAGTATGAAATACCCTGCTTTGCTGCCCTAAATTGTGAAAAGCAGTCAGCTCAGCTGTGGATCTGTATAAACTGCCTTTCTGCCTAAACCAAACCTGCCTCCAAAAATTAAGATCCAGTCATTTAGAAAGCACATTTTTAAAGACGCTTTGAAAAGACTTTCAAAACTGCTTCCTGTACTGCTACAGCCAATTTGATGCTGTCTATTTGGCCAAACAAAAAATAATGGCATCTCCTTACAAAGAAAATATTTTCCCTTTCTTTCCAACAGTTTTAGGATTGATAAACTCAAGGTTGTTTCTCTTACACTAATAATTTTTCCCTCAGCTTTTACTCTAAGAATACTTAAGTGTTCTCTGGGTCATAGTCTAATCAGGAGCACAGCATACAAAGCTTATTTAACATTAAGAAGTACTAGATGACTCCAGAGACAAAAATGAAAGACGAGTTGAAAAGCAGAAAGGAAAACTGGCCTTCAAGGCTCTTCACCATCTGGTACTGACTCTTTCTTGCCTAGCTCTTTCCCTCCATACCTTTGATCGCCCTGGCCTCTGGCCCAGAAAGGCCTTTCTCTATATACTATTTGTCCTATTTCCACATGTCCAAATCCTACCCATTCTTCAAAGCATGGTTTAAATGTCACCTCTTCTCATATCCTTACAACTAAAAGTAATCTCTCCCTCCTCTCTCTAACTTGTACTGCCTTATCTTTATCTCTTTAGCACACATTACTTTCTGCCTTACATTATCTTTGTTTCCATATTTAATCCCCCACGTAAGCATAATGCCTCAGGGTCAAGGTTCATGCCTTATTCATCTCTATTCAAACTGCTTAACACAATGTCTTACATATATTAAACACTCTAATTGAGCTACATGAATGGCTTGGGTTAGGAAAAGAGATAAGTCCACTAGAAACAACTCCAGATTAGGAGTCCCCAGACCTGGCTTTGCTAATGACTAGCTATGTGACCTTGAACTTCAATCTTTTAGTGTGTTCATCCACAAAGTGAAGAGGGTGAACTAAACCAGTTTTTAACTATAAACTGTTATCCATTATCTGGCTGTAAAATCAATTTGGGTGTCAAAACCCAGCATTTTTTAATAAAATGAAATAGAAAATACCAAAGTGTGTTGTAGGCAGTGCTGCGGTATGCTGTAAATGTTTAACTGGCTATCCAGAGGAGAGAGAAAAGCTCCGAACTGTAACATTTGCAGGTGTCCCTGGTGTAAATACTCCCACCAGGGCCAATTTCAAGCTACACATGGAGTTTGGTGGGAAGAGAGGCACGATTGCTCTTACAAGCCAACTGATGAGCCAGCCCCAGCAAGGTCCTGAAAAGATAAGTATTGTTTCACCAAACTTTACTTTCAACTGTGTGTGTGTGTGTGTGTGTGTGTGTGTTGAATCAGGGTATAAGATGTATTTCTTACTGTGAGCCACAGTCAAAACAGTTCATAAATGTTCAGCTAAGCAATCTCCTAGTCTCTCTTCCATGTATGCTACACAATGCAATAAATCTCACTCTTAGTTACATAGGTAATCTCTTCACCACCAAAATTGATATGTCTCTTCAAAAATGAGAGTAACAGAGGTGCCTATTGATACCGCCAGAAGGCAAATTACAGGGAGTGGAAATTTGGCTTAGGAAGTATTAGCAAAAGGCCAAGGTTCTCAGCCTTTGTTCAGCTACAACCGAGGGCTACAACACCCTACTAGTAGCAACGGCTCATTTAGCAAAGGGTTAGGAGAAAGAGGAGGAGAGGAAAAGGAAATATAGTATGAAAAAAGGTCCATGTAATTGTGATATGTGTCCATTCCCCCACTCCACTAAGAACCTGGGTACAGAGAAAACCAGTGCTGTAAAAAAAGTAAATTTCCATACCTGGTGTTTCCCTATCAAATTCTCCAGCACAAGCCTGCACTGAGAATCCCCTACTACTAAAATTAAGTTTTTGCCATGGACTAGAGACATGTAGTACTTGTTGAACTTAGAAGAGGCAAGGGGGAAAATAGTACAGCAAACAGTTGTTAGACTTGATATTCTGGGAAAACTAGGCTTTTATTGAAAAAAATACTTTATTTTCTTCTTATTTAAGCTTACTAAACTGGGTGAGAAGGGAAGTTTCTTGAATATATTTTTGGCTGTACTATGTCTATCACAACAACACAGTCTGTAGCCAGATTTTTCATGAGTGTTTATAAAGAATCGTGTTTTCTATTTTTAAGGTTATTTAGAAAACAAGAAGGCTCAGAATTTCAAGTGGGCTAATAATCTTAGCCCAAATCTAACTCCAAATCAACTGAATATATGCCTATAAGTTTCCCAGGAAAATCCCAAAAATTACACCAAAAAACACCAAAAGATGACAAAAAGAAGTCAGCAAGAACACAAACTTGCAATACTCAAGTATGGCATCCTATCTGTTGAATGAGTGCAATATGGAAAGTAAATGAAGTATGAAAAAGAGAATGTTGAGATACAAGTTCTGCTTAATTCCATTAACTATTTCTTATTAGGGTCCACTGATAGTCAGGTACTTATACCTAATTTCAAATATTGACCATAAAGTGAAAATTATTAACCACTCTGAAAAGCCAAGAGTCAGGTGAAGCAATGTCTTTCTCCATGCTCACAATATTAAACCTCTCCTTAAAAACTGAGTATGTTTTGGGACTTCCCTGGTGGTCCAGTGGGTAAGACTCTGCACTCCCAATGCAGGGGGCTCAGGTTCCATCCCTGGCCAGGGAACTAGATCCCACACGCATGCCGCAACTAAGAGTTCACATGCCACAACTAAGGAGCCCGTAAGCTGCAACTAAGGAGCCCACAAGCCGCAACTAAGACCCGGCACAACCAAATAAATAAATAAATATTTTAAATTAAAAAAAAAAACTGAGTATGTTTTACCGTAACTCAGGCTCAAGGCTCGATTTTCTTTGCCTCCACTATCTGTGGTGCCAAATGCTCATAAGACTATCTGTATAAGAAATTCCAGAGCTGTCCTTGCAGTACCAGAGGCTGGAATAGCCTTGGGCTGCTGGTCTTGCTCAGACCCACAGGCTGACTTATTTATATAAAGCAAGAGCTATACATATGTAGCAACTCATTAAAACTTGTGAGACATAGCAAAAAACCTCTGTGCCTGGCAATCCCATAGCCTACAGTATCTATGTCATTCTCCAAACACCCTCTATCCATCCATAATCATCCCTACACCACTTCAAGGCAATAGTAGGCTAGAATGCAGACCCAGTTCTACACCCTCAATACAAGAAAGTTTTGCTACTTAGCTACTACTCTCTTCAAAGTTAATCTCTAGAAACCCGGCTATCTCCGACTCATAATATTTTTACTTGGCACAAGAGAATTCCTTCTTTTGACTACTCCAAAAGAATGGATAAAAGGACTATCAGCTTTAATGCTGTATCATCTGAGTTCAAATAAATATACAGTAATTGAACGAGTTCAACTTTGGGTTAAGGCAAAGAAAATTTTAATTATAAGTTTTTAGAAGTCACAAATTTAGAATTGGTGAGCTGATAAACATAAAAACTTCTGTTTCACATACTCAATAAAATTCTGTTATTCAAATTAAAAAACACCATAAAAACTACTAGAGTGAAAAGAAAATGGTCTGAATCATGAAACAATTCGCAAAAGAACAAAAATTCTCAGAACATCACAATTATAATGTATAAAAATTCCCATCAAATAACTCAGGCGAAAAAAAAAGTCATACACTGACAGTTACACCTTTTTATGCTGGTTGGTATATTCACTACATGTCCCAGTGTACTGGTACTACCTTGTTTCCAGCTTTCTAGAATACAATGTAGGCTATATAGTACATTCACCTATAAAGACTACATCCACTTCTCTCCAGATGACTTGTTAATACATAATACCAGGGCACATTTTGACCTGATTTAATAGAGACATCAGTCTAACTCAGTCTCAACTAACTCCCCAACCAAGCAAGCATTTAATACAATTTGAAGATAATGCATACATTAAATTCATCTGGTCTTTCTCCTTTGTAATTTCGTTGTCAGTTTCACATGGAACTTTGTTGAGCTAACGAATCACAGGCCAGTTTTCCAGTAGGAGCAACTTGTGGACCAATATTTTCCATGCACAAAATCCACTTCCAATTTGACCACAAGCAAACTTCATGTTTGTATCTTCTGACATCATACTACTGGATATTCTACAGAAGTGCAGCAGAAGCCACATATAAACACTATTATGAGAAAAGTCAGAAGGTTTTCACGATATCGTGTTGTCAGAATCGTTAAGAAGCAACTACTTACCTCCCACCATGTACAAGATAATTTAAATGTATTTTTAAAAATCCCTAAACCTTCCTGTACCAAAAATGCAGACCCTGAAATCAGTTTCCAGTCAGCGCTGAAATCTGTCAGGCAAGCAAAAGTTCTCCTTACCGTTAGCATAATGAGGTTGACAATTCTTATCACTTACATGAAACCCTCAGTTCTGCAAGTGACCAGGTGAATTTTGGTACATTTTCTAGGATGATCCTGAGAAGTATAAGGAGAATACAGAAGCACCTGGACACACTGCCCTGGATCAGAAACAAACCCTGTCGGTCCATTCCCCTAGCACCCGGACACCTCCCGCTGGCCAGTGGCCCCTTTCCACATGCTGACGCACTGCCCAGTCCTGCACCGTTGGCGACCAGTGCAAACTACCAGCCCAGTCTCAGAAACTTTGACTCAGTTATCAGGACACTGAGCACCCACAACCTGGACGGGGGTTGTTTGGCATGGCCAGGCGGTCAACTTTGAAGCGGGGCATTTCTTGCAAGTAGAGATCTGCCCAGGACGCAGCCTATCCCATCCAGCAAAACCACAAGCATCAACAGCAGAAGAGGAGCAAAGACCCGGGCGGAGACAGGGGGAGCGCGAGGGCAAGACGCGGTCACGAACAGATGCCTGAATGTGGGTAAGAAAATAACCTAACCACACGCCCCCCGGACGTGGGGCTGCTGGGACTGCGAACCCGGCAGCAGCCACGGCGCAGCAGCGGGCGGCAACGGCGGAGGCGGCGGCGATGTCAGGAGGGCACAGCTGGAAACGAGCTCCCAAGTCACCAACCCCGCCCCCAGGTGAGGGGCGCCGACCCCGACAGCCGGCCCGCCCGGGCTGCGAAGAGCCGCCGCCCGGGAGAACCGCGATGTCCGGGAAGCCACCGACAGTCCCGAACCCTCCCCGAGCCTTCCTCCCGAGGTCCTCTCGCATCCCGTGCCGGGCCTGGCCCCCACCGCTACCCTCCCCGGCTTGCCCCGGCGCCAGCACCCCCAGCCCGGCTCCCAGTCTCTTGTCTGCCCGCCGGCCCCTCGGAGGCCGCCCTCGCCTCACCTCCTCACGTCTCCGCGGGCAGGGCCGGAACAACTCTGCCAGGCGCCCGGGTCCCACCCGCCGCCCCGCGCTCTGCGACCGGGCCCGTCCCGTTCACTCTGCCGCCGCCAGAGCCCTAGGAGGGTGGAGGGAGCAGGGCGGAGGGAGCGGAGAAGGGAGGGGAGGAGGGCCGCCCGGCAGGAAGAGGCGAGGGGGGGGGGGGGGGCCGGGGAGGAGGAGGAGGAGGAGGCGGTGGCGAATCGGGAGCGCGCGCGTCCGGGCCCCTCGGCGCGGCGTGCGCGCTCCTGAGGGCGGAGGCGCCTTCCCTGCCCTGGGCGGAGGGCGCGCACGCGCGTACACGTCCGCACCTGGCCGTGGTTGGGTTGGGCCCGCGAGTGAAGACCCGGCCGACCTGGCTTGTTACGAGTAGGGACCCGCGAAGGGGCTAGAGGCGCTCGTGGCGCTTCAGAACCTCCCGGAGGGTAACCGCGCCGTGAGCCAGTCCGCGCGGGCTAGCTGAGGCCGTCCCCGAGCCCCGAGCGAGTTGGGCTGAAGCCCTGCCCGGCGGTTACCGAGCTCTTAGATAATTCTGAGTTTGGGGCGATTGTGTTCTTGCTCATAAACCTGGCTTACATATATTTTCATTCTTAATAATGCCCGGTAACGCTCAGGGAAGTCACCTTTTAAAGAATACTAACTTTTCTCGCCAGTTACTCTTTTCTGTGCCTCTTTCAAGGTGTCCTGTGTACTTACGAAGTGCTCCCTTGCCGGTTCGTTGTGTGAGACTCAGGGGAGATTGAAGAGGAAAATAACCTGCGTGGAATGAACAGGAAGCACTATTACGTATTTATGAAGAAAACGTACCCTCATTTGCACCTTTTTATCCTTTGGGGTCATAAATTTGGTGGCACAAACTAGTAGAGATAAAATAAGCTAACTCTTTTTCATCTACTGATATTGTACTGATCCGTCAACTGTGGATATCCTCCTTCCCAGATACTGCAGGCAAAAATGACCAGGAAATTTTCTGAATTTCCTTAGCACGTTGTTTCTATAGGTTTGTGGCGCCCAATATAGTCAGCCTTACCTGGGTAAATCTGTGCAATACTTTATCCCACTAGAGAATCTTTGAGGCCCTGCTTCATTTTTATCTTCCACCATGCCTAGCATAGTGTCTGACTCATAGAAAGTACTCCATAAATGTTATTGTATGAATAAGTGAATATATTGCAGCAAGAGTTAAGTGTATGTCCAATGATTTCTGCTCTAGAGTGACTTCTTTAGTTTAAAATTCTCCCTCTGTCCTACCTCAATTCCCCTGCACTCATTTCCCCACCTAGATCCAAAAGCTACCTGAGAAATAAGACATTTGTCCAAAGAGCCCTCTCAAGTTCTACACACACACGCACACACACACACACACACACTGCGCCCCCCACCCCGCCTTTTTCCTAATTTAAATGTTTATAGATGCTGGGACATATTAAGAGTATTGCAAATGTTTTGTGTTTCCCCTACCTGCTGGTCTTCTTTAAGCTCTGTAACCCAAGAGACTACCTAGCTCTGCGCCTGACCCAATAAATGCTGGTCTTTTGATATTTAATAAAGTTAAATATAACTCAAAACATCTGTATCTATTAATAAATAAGCCAACAACTATGTACTTAGCCTCTACTAAACGAAATACTAGTAAAGTTACACTGGACACCATAAGAAAGTCAATAGATGAAAAAGACAGTTTCTGCCTTCTGATATCTGCTAACCAGAAAAAAGCTTTCTGACAAAAATGGCAACACTGTGATAATTATCTGCATTCAATAAGAAACAGCCCCCGAAAAAGGAAATAATAAAATTTTTAAATCACAAGTCCCGAATAAGTTTAATGTTCCCAAATTCATGACCATATGCCTTCGGCAGCAATAACAGTGTCCACCATTGGCTGTTGCCAGTTAATTCTCCTATTAAAGTGGAGCATAACAGCGAAGTCACTATTATAGGATCATTGATGTGCCAGCTTGCTACAAGGAAAAGAACTCTGTCCCATGGCCACATGTTACACCTCTAATCACCAGGGGTCATTCTGTAAAACCGAGCTGTTCCTCACAATAGAACTTGGATAAGAGATGTCACAAGAGAACCTAGATAAGAGACAAGCCACAAGAGAACCTAGATAAGAGACAGTGAAGGTGATTTGGTACAAACTCATCCTCACTACCAGAAAAATAGTTCTAAGTACATGCCAAAGAACTAATAACAAAGCATTCTTCCTATAATGTGTGATGCTCACTTCTCTCCCCACTATGGCTTTCTTAGTACTAAGCATACACTAGCAGCCCTGGTCCATGAAAGGACTGAAGCTCTTACTTTGAGGGGAGGTGTTATAAAATGTTCTAACATGGTTCATAACATGACAGAAACTGGTGGCCTAGGTCCAGATCTAACCCACAAATGCATTTTGCTTGGCCTGCATGGTGCTTAAAAAATTAGCCACAGTTAAAAGCCAGAAGATTTCACATGCTTTTCGGGGTTCTTTTTAAAAAGTGGAAGATTTGGAAACAGTGGGCTTACATTTTCACGTGAGGACAGTAAGCTACAGGACATGCTTTGTCTCTTTTCCAGAGTCTTTACATTCCTTATTGTACCTTACACTGCTCTGTTTCCTTCATGTGGGTCTGCAATTCCAAATTTAAAATATCATAATACTGTATCAAAAACTGGAAACAAGTTCAACGTTGAACAAAAATGGAAGAGTTTAAACTATGGTATTTAATGGAGTGGAATATTATTATATTGCATTTATAATGAGCACTATTGGTTGACTCCCACCCAAGTGTGCATTTCCACCCCTCTGCAATTGTAAGTTAGCTAATGATTTGAATGGGAACAGGCCCAGCTCCAGCTCCAAGTGTAGACCCTAACTGAGGTACATAATCAGCCTAATCAGGTCCTCACCTGACTCTGTCAGTGATAGACACTAACACAAGTCTAAATTGGTCCAGTCATAAGGAAGGCCAGATCTTGTGTTTGTTGGGAGAAGAAAAGTCCTCTCTCTCTCTCTGTCTCTGTCTCTATCTCTCTCTGTCTCTCTGTCTCTCTGTCTCTCTGTCTCTCTCTCTCTCTGCCTGGTGTGATGGATGCATGTGAGTCCCATAGTTATTGTAGCCACTTTGCTACCATGAGGGAAGCCAGCCTGCGGATAAAGCTGACACATGGTGCAAGAGCTTGAACCCAGATTGAAACCTACCACCTTCCTCTGGATTTAGTAACTTCCCTGAGCCAATAAATTTTCTTAGCTACTTAAGAAAGTTCGAAGTTGGCTTTTTATTACTTGCAGCCAAAGCTAAATTTTCCATGCATGTTACAGAAGAAAAGGCTGTAGTTGCACTATTTGACTCTTCTAAGGATACACTTCCAATGGGATGAATAGGTAACAACCTACGTGATAAAATTTTACAGGGTCTTGAAAGGAACTTCACCACCATCACCCCAAAATCCTTCCCTGACTAGGTTAACTTATGCCTTAGAATCCTTCACTATACTTTTTTTAAAACTTTGACTTCAGTCCTATGCCCTATTTAAATCAACTTACTCTGAGAAGAGCACTTCATGACTCTAATCAGTAATCTTGTATAAATGAGTTTATCATACGGTTTTTGAGTGGTTTTTTTACTAGTGGGACGATAGAAAAAGAGACAATGGGAACCTGAGGAAGGAAGGAATCACAGAGACAGCAAAGATGTAATAGAATTAACTACAGATATAGAAGACAAATTCTTATATTTCACAGTTCTATGCAGGGCTGAAATTCAGAGTAATTCAGGCAAATCATACTAAGCCTATATGATAAATCAAACCAATATTATAATCACCCTTTTAAGACTGAATAAGAACAAAATCAAACAATATGTATATAAGGATCAGAAAATTTCCTCAGCAGTAGAAGAGGCAAGCAGAGCCATAAATATCTCTCTGAAGAAGAAGAGCTGATGTACTACTTTTGTGATTCGATAAGAAATGGACACCTACCAAAAACTATTCCCATACCTTGTGGCAGGAGTCTGAAATTCACTTCACTATCAGAGTCCTTTTCTTGGTCTGGGGCAGTGATCCTCATCATCTTGGGAGTTTATTTTTTAAATGCAGACTTCTATACTCAACCCTGAAGAGATTCAGTAACTCTGGGGTGAGACTTGGGACTTGTTTTATTTTAACTTTTTATTACAAAAAATGTTTAAGCACATAAAAAGTAGAGAGAATAGTATAATGTCTTCATGTGCCAATCATTCAGCTTGAACAATTATCACCATATGGCCAATCTCCTCTTCCCTACCCCTCACATGGATTTCACCTATAAAAAAAGATAAATATATATTTCATTATATAGTTCTAAAAGGTAAGGATTATTTTTTTTTTTTGCAATCAATAAAATCCAGAATGTGGGAAACTCTACGGGACAAACCACCAAGTTCCTTCAGCAAATATATTGCATAAATAAAAATAGGAAGGAGGATATGCTTAAATTGCTTGAATCTTCATTTTGTTTGTTTGTTTTTTAACAGCTTCATGCAGTATAACTGCCATACAATGAACTCTACATATGTAAAGTATACAATTTGACAAGTTTTGACATATGTATACACCTGTGAAACTATCACAACAGTTAGGACAGCAAATGTATTTATCTCCCAAAAAAGTTTCCTTGTGCCTCTTTGTAAGTTCTCTCTCCTATTCCCCCATCCTCAGGCAACCACTGATCTGCTGTCATTCTAGATTAGTTTGCATGTTCTAGAGTTTTCTATAAATAGAATCACACAATAGGTATTCTATTTGGTGTTGCTTCTTTCGCTCAGTGGAATTATTCTGAGATTCATCCTCGCTGTTCATGTATCAATAGCCATTGCTTTTTACTCTTCCAGTCTCACGACATGCTTCCAGTTCCAGTATCCGCGTGAGCCATTGGGCTTCAGCATGTACTTGGCTTCAGCTCCCTCTAATACTCCATTTTTCTGTTTTCCTTTTTCTAGAACCTGGCAATTTCCCCTTTCTTGATTTCAAAATATTGAAATTGTCAACATATATTTTTTTCAATTTTTTACATTATTATCTAGCATGTTTATATTTTTGGAAAGGTAGAGAGTCTTCGTCAGCCAACTTTTGACTTTGCCATTTTATTCTGAATTTGATTAATTTTTTAACAATTTTTTTTAAAAACTCCTTTTTAACAATATAAAGAAACTATTGAAAAGGAGCTCTATTTTTTAACAATGTAAAGAAACTATACAAAGAGGGGAGCCTGCCTCTGTGTTGATGGGATGTCAGCCATTTTAGCAGAGTTCTTGCTCCCTGATGAACTCCTGACCCCAGGCATGCAAACATAGCTTTGGCAGTGACCCCAAGTTCCGTTGAAGTACTTGCCAGAGGACTAGAATTTAGATTTTGGACATATAAGAAATATTCCCTTTTTTTTTTTTTGGCCATGTGGCACGTGGGATCCTAGTTCCCCAACCAGGGATTGAACCCGTACCCGCTGCAGTGGAAGCATGGTGTCCTAACCACTGGACTGCCAGGGAAGTCCCAGAAATATTCCTTAAATATATGTGTTTTGTATTTATTCCTTAAATACATATGTTCTAAGCAACTTCAAAAATTACAAATACTTTCATGGGAAATCCACCCTCTCCACCACCTCCCACCCCTCCCCCAAGACATTCTTTTAGTCCCTTTTCCCTTTGCCACGTTAAAAAATAAGCTGCAAATTTGAAAAAAAGATTTATGTCAAAGTTCTATGAGAGTCTAACATTAAAGTAATTGAGAATTATCAAACGACTGTTGCTTTAGAATATATTAAAAGATTCCCAACACTTTCTCTAATACTTCTCCAATTTCAGGAAGATTCTCACTACTCTTTATACTTTGATTTGATGACAATAACAACCTCTAGTGGAAGATCATTTGTTTATGATATTTATACCTATATACATCATTGCTAATAATTTCAAACTTCATACCAAAGTTGAGGAGTATTTTTCATAAAAAGTATATCCTGTGATCATATTCATAATATCTTATGGAGAGTGAGTGATGTTCATTATGTTATTCTCAATGCTGTTTGGTATATTTAAAATTGCATAATAATTTTTAATTTAATGTCACTGTCACTTTGTGCTTTACTTTGGATACATACCCTTCAATCTCTTTTGTAGAACTAATAACTCTCTCTTCTGTATCCCCACAACACCTGGTACATACTTCCTTACAGCACCTATAACACTTTCTTACCTTTAAATTTTTTCATGACTATCTATCTCTACTAGATTTCATCTCTTTGAAGACAAATATCATGTCTTTTTTTTCCCTAGTACCCAAACATTTAGTAGATGTTTATTGTATGAATAATTGAATAATGCATTCATACATTTGTCTTGGAAATGCTTCTCTTCTCAATGAAACAGAGAACTTAAGTAATATAACAAATTACTGAGTTTCCTGATAATTTATCATAAATTACTTTCTTTGGTTGCAAGCGACACAAATGTTCTCTGCATAGAGAAAGCAAGCATTTTTTAAAAATTGTATCAACAATACAATTAAGGATCTCTATCAATAATTCTAATTTGGGGGCTTCCCTGGTGGCGCAGTGGTTGAGAATCTGCCTGCCAATGCAGGGGACACGGGTTCGAGCCCTGGTCTGGGAAGATCCCACATGCCGCGGAGCAACTGGGCCCGTGAGCCACAACTACTGAGGCTGCGCGTCTGGAGCCTGTGCTCGGCAACAAGAGAGGCCGCGATAGTGAGAGGCCCGCGCACCGCGATGAAGAATGGCCCCCGCTTGCCACAACTGGAGAAAGCCCTCGCACAGAAACGAAGACCCAACACAGCTAAAAATAAATAAATAAATTTATAAAAAAAAATAATAATAATAATAATTCTAATTTGTCGGCAATCAATGCTTGACCTAGCTACTTTATTAGAAGAAATGTATTTGTCTCTATGCCAGTGACTCCTAACTTCTTGCCTCAACATTCATTTTCTCTTTCCACCTTAATAACAAAATCCCAAATTTATTCAAGATTAGAATGTGCATAGTTAAAAGATTACAATTCCTGGACTCCCTTGCAGCTATGTACTCTGGCAAAAGAGAAGTAACTGAGAAATTATCTTCAAAGAAAAGGAATGGGCTCCTCTCCTTTCATTCCTCCTGCTCCCTTGAACATAGATGTGGTGGTTGAATCTAGCAATCGTCTTGAACGTGAGTACAAGTGCACACCATAGGAATGGTGAAGTAATGAACTGGGAGCAGTTTAGATGAACTGGAAGGAGTGATGAACTGATGACTTTGTAGAACCTCCAACCCACCTGGAACACCAACTTCCAAACTTCATTTATACAGAATGAAACCTTGTATTTTTAATCCATTACTATTTTTTTTATTTTTGGTTTTACTCACTGCAGCTGAACCTAAATCTAACCACTGCTACAATACTTAAACCTTATTTTAAGGTCATACTCCTTCATTGATTCATATGATTTTAGAATAGTTAAAATAGTTTCATAATACTGTAATTCCTTTAAAATTGAAATTCTTTATTTATACCCATTATACCTAGGATAGCTGATACAGGAAGGTTGGATGAGAATTTCAGTAATTATTTTGTCTTAATAACCATGGCTAAAATGCATGTTTTATGTCGATTTGAGTTTGATATTCTTTTTACTGAAAGTACACTGAATTTTCTCTCTGCCTTAGGGAGGTTGAATTTTCTCATTCAAATTTTACATTTATTTTTCCATAAGGTTTGAATATTCTATATTCTTTATTTCAGGATTCTACTGTAGTGACTGGTGAATAAAACTAATACAGGAATTGGAAATTTTTTATTTTATAAATTTGGGTTTGCAGTGCTTATTTCCTCCTAAAACCTGAACCTGCGAGTTCTGAAAGGTTTCCACTAACCGTACAGTGGAAAATCTGTGTACTCATTACATTGAGATAGTGTGACTTGTGAGATATAGTCAAAACATAACTGTTCTCTTGAAATTAATTCAGAGGGGTGATTTTTATCCTCTGCCACTAAGAAGAAAATTACAACCAGTCTCATGACTTTTCTGCTCACTTATCTTACAATCACTTTAAATCACAAAATTCAGCCTCAATTTGACATTTAGAAAGGAAAGCCTTAGAGAAACGGAATGTGGTCAGCTGCTTCTCTCTTTCCTACTTGCTTTCTTCCCTACTCAGTAGCTGTTGTTACTGACTCTCTAGGTTGGAGTACAGGGAACGAATAGGGAAAAGGGAGCAGAAATGTCTTAATTGGCTGGCATTATAGTAAGATGACTTTGTATTCTTTGGGACTCACAGATGTTTAAAACTGATTATTTGTCTTCAGGGGTTCACATGCTTGACCAATCAAGCCACAGCTCCTCCAATAACTCCTGACACTGGGCATATATTCTATTCCTCTTGCTGCCACTTTTCCCTTATCCTCAGATTTCTTGGACATCCACAACATTCGGTTCTTTCTGTTAGAGCCCAACTGACGTTTTAGTCAGTTCTTCTTGGACAGGAGTCAAAAAGATCTCTGGACTGATTCTTTCTCCCTTGCGTGGCCCACATCTGCTCTGTGGGAAGCTTTATGCATCCTTTGTCCTGACAAACTCTAAGAGCTTACTGGTCCCAGTACTATTGGGTATAGCTTCTCCAATAACAAAGAGCCTGCCAGGCCATCTCTTTCTGGCCATCTAGATTTTCCCGGGGCGGGGTTGGGGGGAGTCAGACCTCAGTCCTTTATTCTCCTTCCTTCCCACCACGGTTCTCTGAATAATCCTGTAAGATTCCACACTCACTAGGCTGGAGGTGAAAGGGCAAGCACCCTCTCCTCCTTTACCTTTGTGAGAGGGCTTAGGATGCACAGCATGGCTTTCTCTAAAGAACACCTCTTCGCAAATGCAGTCTCACTATCCAGCTGTCTGACCCTTGTGGTTTTTAAGAACCATCTAATCAGTGGAAATTTGTTTGAAATTTCTGCTTGGTGGTCTGGTACTTCACTCTGAAAAATCACACCTGTTGCATTGGAGTGTTTCAGTCACAATTTCCTATGCAACTTCCTGTTACATTTGTTACAGCTTCAGGATTCAAAGAGCCAGGTTTTTCAGATACTTGTTTAACCAAGAGAAAACTAGCATATTTTCCAAAAAATTATGATTTAAAAAATAAAATCCTTTATTAGAACAACAGGATTATAAGCTGGTGATAATAATCACAAAGTGGTCACTTATATTCAAAGTAAAATTTGGTATTTTTCTCTCTGATCAGTAACTTATCAGTAGTTTCTTTGAATTCCTAAATCCTCTTCCCCACTCCACCATGAATACTTTCAGAACTAAGAAACCTTCCTCTAACAAATCCTAAATTCTTCCTCTCAGAGTAAAAAAATCTTTCAGAATACATATTTGGCGGCCCTCTTTAAAATCAAACACCTCTTTAAGAATCAAAAGCCCTTCTTGATATATGTGTTGCTGCTTCTACATATTTTAACTTTATCTTATCTAAAGACTTTCCTTTTTTTCTAAGTGGATAAACAGAAAGAAGAAAAGAAAACGTGCAGGCATATAATAGACTTGTATCTCTGGCATGATTACCTTATTACTTTTTTCTCTAACCAGCATAAAATATAACCACCATTACTCACCCCTAAAACTCTGCCTTTTGAGGGATATTACTTCAAAGTCCTCCTCTTCTTTCTTAGTCAAAGCTTTCCATATATTGACTCGTGGTTTCTTATTTTATGTAATGGGTTTTAATCTATTTCCATCAATATTTAATTTAATGCTCAAAATGGACCAGATTTGCCCATGGAGACCTTTCAGGCTGGATTCTGTGATATACACCTCCACCACCACCATCATTCCTGGAGCACTTTGCTTTCTGGCTCAGCAAGATGTTCCAAGCTTATCTTGCACTTTTGCTGCCCCAGTACTGGAATCATCCAGTTCTCCAAGAAGCCTGGTTACAGTTGTGGAGAATGGTATTTAGAAGCCAAAATCTGGGGAATAGATGTGCTCAATTGTATTGGGGTGTTGTTACTCCCAGGCCCTTTCAGTGGACAGAGCTAGGAAATATAGAGGTACAAAAACACATATACACTTTTAGATCTATATTTATTTTATATCTATTTATATCTGTCTATCTATCTATCATCTATCTGGATATATAATCATGAATTCACACAAATACCTCCAATAATAATCTAACACCACAATGTTTATTCTAGTTTTCTTTTTTTTCCATCTAATAGTGGGAAACCTGGTTCCAACTTTTTTTTTTTTTTTTTTGGCTGTGTTGGGTCTTCATTTCTGTGTGAGGGCTTTCTCTAGTTGCGGCAAGTGGGGGCCACTCTTCATCGCGGTGCACGGGCCTCTCACTATCGCGGCCTCTCTTGTTGTGGAGCACAGGCTCCAGACGCGCAGGCTCAGTAGTTGTGGCTCATGGGTCAAGTTGCTCCGTGGCATGTGGGATCTTCCCAGACCAGGGCTCGAACCTGTGTCCCCTGCATTGGCAGGCAGACTCTCAACCACTGCGCCACCAGGGAAGCCCTGGTTCCAACTTTTTAATGTATTTGCTTATGTAATCAACTCCCTGGTAAGTAACAGATCTTCCAGAGTCACCACCACTCCCTTTTCTACATAGATATCCTCCTCACCCATTCAGGCTCTGACAACAATCCTCGTCTGCCCCTACGATATGAATGTCCTCCTCATAATGCTGAGGCTTTGACTCCTCATGCATGGCCAGTTTTCTGTGTGGATCCCTAATAGCCCATGTCAGGCTGCCCCTCTGCATGGGTGCCCTCTTCACTTCAATCAGTCTATGACTATCCATACTAGGCAGTCCTCTAATATAGGCACCTCCTTTCACATATGGCTCCCAAACCCCTCTCTGAGCTCTCTGATTCTTCCCAACTCAGACCCAATGCCAGCCTTGCTCTATCCTACCTAATGGCTTTGGGAAGGAAAAGGAAGTAAAAGAAAGAGGAAAAGTCATATATATAGTTTGCAAAGCCACAAAACTGGTTAGATCTCCTAGGAAATGAGGACAGAGGAGAACTGAGCCTTGGGGGAACTCCAACTCTGACATTTACTTGTCAAAATAATGAGGAGGAACAAAAAAAGTACACTGTGAAGAAGGATCCAGAGATGGGGTAAAACCAGGAGAGAGAAGTTTCTTGGAAGCCAAAGTAGAATGTGTTCCAAAAATGTCAACTGCATTGAATACTACTAAAAGGTGAAGCATAATGAAGAGGATTTTATCATTGGGTTTAGTGATATGGAGAGCAAAGGTATGTTTGATGAGAGTATTACCAGTGAAATGGTGAGGGGAAAAAAATGTAATTGGAGTAAATTCAAGATAGAATGAGAGTTAATGATATGGGACAGCACATATGAAAAATTCTTCTGAGTTTTTCTGTAAAGAGGAGTAAAGAAATGGGGGAGTGGCTAAAGAGGGTTGTGAGATCGAGAGGGTTTCTTTTATTAATTAAGAGATATTAAATATAGTTGTATGTTAGTGTTAATGATCCCACAGGGAGGGAAAAATTGATACAGGAAAGAGATGGGATAATTTTAAGAGCAAAGTTCTAGAATGGGCAAAAGGAGGTAGGACCCAGAGCACAAGAGGAGAGTTTGGATTCAAACAGAAACAGGAACAGTTCAGCCTTCATAATAGGAGGGAAGGTGAAATGCAAGTAGGTGGGTGGAATTAGTGGTGAGAAGCTGTGAAAGTTCCCTTCTGACTGCTGCTTTTTTCTCAGAAATAAAAAGCAAGGTCATCAGCTGAGAGGGAGAAGGGAGGAAGATTCTTGAGGGGAATGGCGTCATCTGGAAGAATGGGAGAGACAAATGACTAGGGAAATGTAAAGAATGGCTGGGTAACACTGAGAATCCACTTGAAACCTGAGGCCATAATTTTAAAGTGAGTCCAGTCAGCATGATGACTTTTTTTCTCTAGCTGATTAGGTGCAGGCACTGAGGAGGTGGGAAGTTGTATTACAGCAGGCTTAGAGTTTTGCCAAGTAAATACCAAAGGAGAGAAGGGCAAGCGTGTTGAGGGTATGAGCTATGACTGCTCACAGTACAAATCATCTCATGAAAGAGTTTAAAAAATATTAGCCATATAATGTTTAAAAATGCATTTTAGGGACTTCCCCGGCAGTCCAATAGTTAAGACTCCGCAATTCCAATGCGGGGGAGCAGGTTCGATCCCTGGTCGGGGAACTGAGATCCTGCATGCTGTGTGGCAAGACCAAAAAATAAAAAATAAAAAATATTTTTTAATTAAAAATGCATTGTAATAAAAATTTAATAATTATAAAGTAGTTTCACCATAGTGACATATGTATATGTGTAGTGATAGATAGATAGATAAAATATTATCTTCTTAACCATAATTGCCAGTCACATTTGGAGTTAACATTGTTTCTGTGTGCAGGAATTATTGATACAAATACTAAATAAATTCAGAAATCAATATTACTGTCATCATCAATATTTTCACTATACAACCATAAGCTCTATAATAAATGGCTACTGTTTCTTATCTCAGAACTGAACGCAGTTTAGGAAATTCTGGGCTAAATTTTTCCCTTTGCATCTAGGAGGCTATTAACCGTTTTGACTCATCTCACCTCTGTTCTGTCTTGAGGCACCAACAGTTTAAACAGTTATTAGGTCAGTAATTTTATTATCTCACTCCAAACATAGTATAAGCCAATAGGAAAATCCATTGGTACTGACTTTGTGAGCATAGTTAGGTGTATATCACAGATGGCTCCACTTTTGACATCCAGATGTGCCTTAGGCCACAGTCCCTTTTAGAACTGCGTGGGTCAAGGTCTTTGTATATTCATTCATTGTATATCCTCTTACAAATACTTGAACAACTGCCTTGTGTTGGCTCAGTGGGGGGACAAAAAAATTAATATGCTTTCTACGCTCAAGAGCTTTCCTCAACAGTAGGCCAGATGAGACATACACACAAATAATTCTATAAAGCAGTTTATGATGAGTATTATACTGTTGATATAAATTGAATCTATAGTTACACAAAGTGATTGTTCATTCCAGGAATGAACGAAGAAGTCATTAAGGAAGACATAGAGACATGGTATTTCAACTGGGACTTGAAGGATGGCAGAATTTTGAAAGAGAGAGAATAGAATAACAAAGTTTTCCAGGCAGAAGGCGTGTCATGAACAAAGACATGGAGGTAAGAAGGGAAAAAATGGGTGGAAAGAATAACATTTTTTTTTTTAAGATTTAGGGGTTTATTGTTTTTTGTTTATTTGTTTGTTTTTTGGCCACACCACGTGGCTTGCAGGATCTCAGTTCCCTGACCAGGGATTGAGCCCGGGCCTCGACAGTGAAAGCACCAAATCCTAACCACTAGACCACCAGGGAACTCCCAAGAATAACATGTTTTAGATATCATTTGGCAGCAAGAGCAAAAATCCACTTGATAATGTTTAAAGCAGAATTTGTTTAAAAAGAAATTTCTCATAGATTCAAGAATGGGTAGCAAGTGTATCTGGGCCACACAAGTTTGTGGAACCAGGAACCAGAAAGTTAAGAACCAAGGTTATTCTTTCCTTCATTCCTATTTTTCATTATCTATTTCTTTTCTCTTTCTCTCCAGCCTGGTGTGTCAGTTTGGATCCTCCGAGAAGTAAACACCAGAACATGCACAAAGGAAAAAGCCCACCCTAGCTCCTAGCACTAGTTCCCAATAACTTATCAGAGTCTCTGTGAACCATTTCCAATTTCCTGGTATGGAGAATTTGAATGATTCAGTTTGGGTCAAATAAAAAAGCGTGTCTATTTTTAAAAATGCTCAAGTTGGAACAAGAAGATCTGGGAGTATGTGTACAATGCAGGGAATACAGCCAATATTTTATAATAACTATAAATGAAGTATAACCTTTAAAAATTTTGAATCATTATTGTACATCAACTATAATTTAAAAAAAGATCTGAGTTTGAATTGCAGATCTGATATACATTGCCCATGTGATTTTCTTAGCTAATAGTTACTCTCTACATGTGTTGCTGCCTTGTCTGTTAAAGGAGGATTAATAATACTTTACAGGGCTATTATAAGAATTAAGCAATATAATAAATATGAAAACTCCTTGAAAATTGTAAAGTCTTATACAAAGCAAAAGCGAAAGGATTAAAGGAAGAAAAAGTAGTCCAGATTCGATAATCAGGGTTTGTTTCTTTTAATAGAGGAATGCATAATGAATCAGAGCAAAGAATAGGGAGTCAGAGAATCTGTTAGGAAGCTACACAAATAATCGGTTTGGAAGGATGTGGTCCCAGCTCATGGCAGGGATGAAAGGCAGTGGTGGTAACTATACAATAGTAATAATAGTAATAGAATTGGGATAAAATAGTATTAGAATTAGAATTAGATAAGAAAGTGGATGGAAAATAATTTTGAAATTTTATGCAATGTAAGCCAACCCATGCAGATTAACCCCTCTTTTGAGTAATCTTCCAGACTCTAGATAAATCTATGAAAAAGGGAAGAGACTATATTTCATTCAGGAATACTCTTCCAGAAAAAGAATTAGGCTCCTTGCATATGAAACTCTTAAGAAGGAGAGAAGATAGAATAATGTTAAAATGATACTTTTGAGCCAGAACTAGCCTCCATGGAGAGGGGCAATTTGTTTATGAGAAATATAAGTAGATGGCCAAGTACGATATTTTTGACTGGTACCAAAAACTACCTTGCCCGATAATATATTCTGAACTGGTCATGCTATGGTGGCTAATGTTTATGCTTTGAATTAAAGACACTGAAGGTTTCTGTTAATATGTACATATTATCTTGGAATAATTCAGCAAGGAAAAGTGGCTTGTTATAAGATACCAGCAGGGAAACCCACTAATAAAGAGGAAGATTTTTAAGGACGTAAACCTTGTTGAAAAATATCACCTTAAAACTAATCAGTTTATCATAATATCTGTCCTGACACCTAGAATGACCAGAAGGAAAAGCAAAGTAGGACTGGGGAATTTTGCTGCAGAGGCAGAGAATCACGAATGGGCTCAAGCTGAGATTGACAACTTGTGAGAATTGTTGTAACTGTCACAATTCATCTCCCCTTCTTCACCCCTGGCTGCTATGTGTAATATGAAGCAGAACATTGGGAAATACCCCAGGAGAATTGCATTTTAGGTTCTTCTAACAGTAGAGAAGACTAGAAAGATGGAGTTGTTGCATACTGAGATAGGGAAAATTTTAGGAGGAAATAGAAGGGGACAGAATCAGGAGTTCATTTTTGGATGCATAAAGTTCCAGGTGCCTATTAAATAACCAAATACAGATGTCAGGTAGGCACTTAGATATACAAAGTTGGATTTATGAGACTGAAGTTCAGGAGAGAAGCCTGAAACAGATATATAAATTTGGGATTGCCAGTATATAGGGACAATATTTAAAGCCACAGGCTAAAAGAGATCACCACAAGAGGGAATAGAAATGGAGAAGAGAAAAGAACCAAGGACTGATCCCTAGAGCAGTTCAACATTTAGAGGCTGAAGAGATAAGGACGAACTCGCAAAGGAAACTGCAGATGAGTGGCTGGTGGAGTAGAAGGGAAATCAGATTAAGTGTGGGTGTATAGGGAGCCAAATGAAGATAGTGTTTTAAGGAGAAAGGAATGATCAGCTAGTACTGAATGCTGCTGATAGGGTCAAGAGGATAAGAAGTGAGCAATTCAGTATCAATCCTGAGTTTCAAGGAAATGAGGACAACTACGATTTTTTTTTGTTTGTCTGTTTGCTTTTAAAATCACAGTGATAGAGGTGATGATTTCTTACTGCCTTTTAGGTAAATATATGGTACTATCTTAAGAAGATTATAGTCAGAATACTCATTGAATTTACTATAGTTCCCCCAAATAGTCACATTTACTGAGTTCCTTTTATGAAGAAGACCCTGCGCTAGCTATTGGAGAAACAAAGATGAGTAAGATATGGGTCCTGACTTGGAAAATCACTGCCAAAAAAAAAAAAGGAAAAAAATCATTACCACCATATTCTGAATACATACTATGTGCCCAGCACTAGGTAAGGCACTTTACAAATGCTACCTCATTTAATAACAACAACAACCCTATGAGCCAGGTATGTTTTATAATCATTTTTAAAATGAGCAAACAGAGGCGCAATCAGGTTAAATAATTTGACTAAGTCACTCAAGCACTAAGAATAGGAAGTGTGTGTGTGTGTGTGTGTGTGTGTGTGTGTGTGTGTGTAAGACTTAAAACAACCATTTCTTTAACTCACGGTTTTATGGCTCAGCAATCTGGGCTGGGATTACATGTGTAGCTCTTCTGGTTCAGTTTGACTCATTCACGCGTCTGCAGTCAAGAGCCTGGCAGCTAAAAGGTCCTGCTTCTGGGGCTTAGCAAGCTGTCAGCTGGGCGGGTCGGGGGGCTGAGCCATATGTCTCTCATCCTCTGGCAGACTAGCCTGGGCTCAGCCCATGGACTGTCGAGGTTGTAAGAATGAAAGTAGAGGCATGCAAGGGCTCTTAAGGCCTTCGCTAAGAACTGGCACACAATATTACTTCTACCACATTGTATTGGTCACAGTAAATCACAAGGCCCACATTCAAGGTGTAGGGAACTTGCTCAATAAATATGTCCACAACATCTTGCATTTAGTGGGTGCTCAGTAAATGCTTATCAAACAAATGAAAATAAAAATTTCAGTCTTAAAGTATATAGACTCCATTCAGTGTAATCAATTGATAAATTTTTTTCCTCGTCTGCAGGGGGCCAGAAGCCTCAACCCATCCATTCTTACCTTTGCTTTCAGAATAGCAAATGAGGATCTAGGAAGGAGGAGTAAGAGGCAGCTCCACTTAAAGTCACAGTGAGGAATCTCAGCTGGCCCAAAAAAAGTTCCTCTAAAGAGATCCAGGGCATCATCAGAAGGCTAGGTCAGGTAACTGGCCCAAGCCTGGCTACCTGAATTGAAAGCCACATGCCTTACCCTTCACCTATGGGGAAGAAAGACTTTTAGGCCTTAGTGAGGGCATGGAGACAGCCTCCTTTAACCCTTTTTCCTCCAAAATTTAATAGCTTTATTAAGATTGAAATGATGTAGAATGAATTGCACATATTTAAAGTGTACAATTTGATACCTCTTGACATATGTATATATGAAACTATTACCTGTTAAACTATTACCATGATCAAAATAATGAACATATCCATCACCCCAAATTTTCTTTTTTTTAATATATATATATTTTTTTAATAAATTTATTTATTTTATTTATTTACTTTTGGCTGTGTTGGGTCTTCGTTGCTGTGCACAGGCTTTCTCTAGTTGTGGCGAGCAGGGGCTAGGCTACCCTTCTTTGAGGTGCACGGGCTTCTCATTGCGGTGGCTTCTCTTGTTGCAGAGCACAGGCTCTAGGTGTGCAGCCTTCAGTAGTTGTGGCTCGCGGTCTCTAGAGGGCAGGCTCAGTAGTTGTGGCGCACAGGCTTGGTTGCTCCGTGGCATGTGGGATCTTCCTGGACCAGGCCTCGAACCCATGTCCCCTAAATTGGCAGGCGGATTCTTAACCACTGTGCCACCAGGGAAGCCCCACCCTAAACTTTCTCATTGCCGCTTTTTAAGCCCTCCCTCCTGCCTCTCCCTGTCCTCCACTGCCCTAATCAACCTCTAATTTGCTTTCGGTCATATAGGATTAGTTTGTATTTTCTAGAATTTTATTTAATTCTGCTCTGGAAATTGACGTTTGTCCTTGGGAGATCAATGTGTGTATGTGTGCCTTATCTGATGATTGTCTCCTAAATCCTTAGAATACCAAAGTTCTTTCTAGATCCTAAACGATGCAGCTGGACTTAGAGTAGAAAGTGCACCCGAAACCCCCATGCCTTTTCCATGGTATTATTCTAGACTGAAACATGCAAGGCGGGGAAATGTGCTGCCAGGAGATACTCAGATCCACAGACTATCAGGAGGGGGAAGGAGGCTGTGGGCTATAATCTATGATTCAAACAATCCATTAGCAGCAGAAAAATGAAGAGTGTTTTCTAATTGGACAGAGAATGCCTGTCTCAGCAGCAGAGGGCATGTGGGTGAATCCATAATAGATGTGGTGCAACACCTCCTACCCTTCATTTTCCCAAATATACCAAGGAAGGCAATTCTAATGAGTGGCTGAGGGAAATCTGAGGTTTGGGTTGTGCCCTGCAGAAGGAAGAATAGAGAGCTCTGGGAGCACATATGAGCGACATCTAAGGAAGGAAGGCTCTGAAGGAATGCTTCCCATAGGACAAGACATCTGAGCTGCATTTTGGATTAATAACATTTTCCATAAACTGTCTAGCAAAACCAATAGAAATCCTGATGAGCAGAGTTTTTAGGGAACTGATGCATAGATAGGTGAATATATTTCCCCAAAGAAAATATGAAGCATATGGTCTGACATCTGATTTGGCAATACGACAGAATGTTTGAAATTGGGACTCTCCAGAAAAAGAGAGCATATGGTCACTCTAAGCGTAGGGTGTAGTTTGGGAGAAGGCTCTAAGGTGTGAGAGGAATAAGCCAAAGAAAGGGTGACTGACAGCACTGAGATTAAGCAAATGTCTAATGTCATCAACATTGATTGCAGAGAGTTAAAAATAGAGCTAACATATAGAAGCCAACCAAGATCCCCTGAAGAGTTTCTCGCCCATTCTCCTCTCTCTGGTGTGACAGATATTAACAGCAGCCAGCAATGCCTACCAGGTAGGCTTTAGAAGTGGGTGATGATAGATTTTGAGGCAATAGTGGACGCGAGGGTCAGCAAAATCAGTGAAGTAGTTGGGGAAACAGGCAGCAAATACTGCTGCAAAGATACTGATTATACTTCCTCTAAACTCCCACCGTATGACAAATACCAGCATTGTAACTATTTTATTTAACAGTTTGTATGGTCCTCAAATAGAAGAAAAAGACAAAAGATGTTCTTCCTTTTTGAAAGGGAGACAATACTTTTAACCTAAAGAGAAAATGGATTAGGTTAATTGCATTTTGGTACTACCTGCTTGACTTCTTCCTATACAAGGTATAAACTCCTAAGGGCCTGTATTTAAAATAGTGTACTTCATAGGATAAGAGAAAATAAATTTTAAAAATCTAAGGACTTGAGAAGGGAATAAAAGAGTGAAAGTCAACTAGAAACCTATTTCAGGGAGGAAGTAATTTGTGAAAATCAAATAACTGGGTGATGGTGACAAAAGAAATAATGACAGTTCTTGGAGCGGATGATACATTTTCAGAATTTGAGTTTACTTCTTTGCATTTCATGACAGAATGAAGTGATTAATATCATACATTCACATTGAGGAAAATGGGCATCTTGAATAGAGCAGATAATTTTAAAAAGAAGAAATGAGATAATCTCTTTGTTTATCAAATTAACAAAAATTTTAAAAAATGATAGTGCTCAGGGACATCCCTGGTGATGCAGTGGTTAAGAATCCGCCTGCCAATGCAGGGGACACAGGTTCGAGCCCTGGTCTGGGAAGATCCCACGTGCCACGGAGCAACTAAGCCCGTGCGCTACAACTACTGAGCCCGCGCGCCTGGAGCCTGTGCTCAGCAACAAGAAAAGCCACCACAATGAGAAGCCCGCATACCGCAACAAAGAGTAGCCCCTGCTCGCCGCAACTAGAGAAAGTCTGCACGCAGCAACGAAGACACAACACAGCCAAAAATAAATAAATAAAAATTTTTAAAAATGATAATGCTCAGTGTTGTTGAGGGTAGAAGTATGTAGTCTCACAGATGACTAGGGGGAGCATAAAAGCCATGACTTTCCTGGGAAGCACTTTGGAAAAATATAAGAAAAATCTCAAAAATGAGCAGAGCATCTGATATAAAAATTCTACTTCTAATATTTATGTTTGGGAAATAATCAGAAAAATGTTCAAGGATAGATATATAATTTTAATAGTATTGTTTACAAAGCTGAAAATGTCCAAGAGTTAATTAATGAATGTGATGATACTTCTACACATTGTAAAATGTGCAGTCATTTAAAATATCTATATGCATATACATGGGAAGAAATTCATAATACTAATAATAAAGTAGGTTCTGAAATAGTATGTATAGTTTGACCTCTCAAATTTTTAAAACTTCTATAGCTGTAGACATGAATGCTTACAAAAAAAAAAAAAAATACCAAAATGTTCTCAGTGACAGAATTATGGATGCCTATTCTATTTGTCTTCTTGTATCTTCTATTTTTCTTTAATAAAGATGTACTGTTTATGTAATAACATTTTAATTGAAGTATAATTGATATACAATATCATATTACTTTCAGGTGTACAAAATAGTAATTATATATATTCATATATATTGAAATGGTCACTATGACAAGTCTAAAAAATATGGAATGCTTCACAAATTTGCATGTCATCCTCACACAGGGGCCATGCTAATCTTCTCTGTATCATTCCAATTTTAGTATATATGCTGTCAAAGTAAGCACTATAATAACATTTTAATGACCATTTTATGAACAGGAGTATCCTCACTGAAGGTTTTCTCTCCAAAGGATGAAAAATCAGAGTGCAGGTGTATGATGTCCTGAAGGTGAGGCTGAATGAGAAGTGCATATGTTCAGGAGGGATGTCTAACTAACAGGAGAAATGACAAAGAACTTTTATATATGCTCCATAAATGAATAAATGAGCAGAGATATTTTTAGGTCACCATTTGCTTCTATTTTGGGAGGCTTTAAAAATTCTTCATCTGGAGAAATAAGCATTCATAAATTTGGGGGTACGGGATGAGATGGAGTGGGGAAATTCAAATATTTTCTGTCAGCAACTTTACTTCTGTCAGTGTTTGTTTATCTCATCACCAAGGGAAAATGGTTCACAATAGTCTCGACCATCAGAAACATCTCAGGATTTCAAAAATACAGTAAGAATAATCATTATTGATGCCTTTGCAGCACTTTTCAAAATGTTAAAAAAAAAAATCACTAACATCAAATAGTGTCTGTAATAACCCTATGAGCCAAATCAAATCAATATGATTCATAGGGTCATCATGAAATGCAGGTTTCCAAACTGGTGACACACAAAAGTGTCTGTTTCAGTCAAGGTTCTTGGTAGCAGTAATAGAGACCAGCTCTCACTGATTTCAGCAGATCAATAGTGGATTAAAAGGACATTGGGTAGCGTATACAGTGGAGAAAAGATAGCCTCTTCAATAGGTGGTGCTGGGAAAACTGGACAGGTACATGTAAAAGTATGAAATTAGAACACTCCCTGACACCATACACAAAAATAAACTCAAAATGGATTAAAGACCTAAGTGTAAGGCCAGACACTATCAAACTCTTAGAGGAAAACATAGGCAGAACACACTATGACATAAATCACAGCAAGATCCTTTTTGACCCAGCTCCTAGAGAAATGGAAATAAAAACACAAATAAACAAATGGGACCTAATGAAACGCAAAAGCTTTTGCACAGCAAAGGAAACCATAAACAAGACCAAAAGACAACCCTCAGAATGGGAGAAAATATTTGCAAATGAAGCAACTGACAAAGGATTAATCTCCAAGATTTACAAGCAGCTCATGCAGCTCAATAACAAAAAAACAAACAACCCAATCCAAAAATGGGCAGAAGACCTAAATAGACATTTCTCCAAAGAAGATATACAGATTGCCAACAAACACATGAAAGAATGCTCAACATCATTAATCATTAGAGAAATGCAAATCAAAACTACAATGAGATATCATCTCACACCGGTCAGAATGGCCATCATCAAAAAATCTAGAAACAATAAATGCTGGAGAGGGTGTGGAGAAAAGGGAACACTCTTGCACTGTTGGTGGGAATGTAAATTGATACAGCCACTATGGAGAACAGTATGGAGGTTCCTTAAAAAACTAAAAATAGAACTACCATACGACCCAGCAATCCCACTACTGGGCATATACCCTGAGAAAACCATAATTCAAAAAGAGTCATGTACCAAAATGTTCATTGCAGTTCTATTTACAATAGCCAGGACACGGAAGCAACCTAAGTGTCCATCATCGGATGAATGGATAAAGATGTGGCACATATATACAATGGAATATTACTCAGCCATGAAAAGAAACGAAATGGAGGTATTTGTAGTGAGGTGGATGGAGTTAGAGTCTGTCATACAGAGCGAAGTAAGTCAGAAAGAGAAAAACCAATACAGTATGCTAACACATATATATGGAATCTAAGGGAAAAAAAAAAAAGGTCATGAAGAACCTAGTGGCAAGACGGGAATAAAGACACAGACCTACTAGAGAATGGACTTGAGGATATGCGGAGGGGGAAGGGTAAGATGTGACAAAGAGAGAGAGTGGCATGGACATATATACACTACCAAACATAAAATAGATAGCTAGTGGGAAGCAACCGCATAGCACAGGGAGATCAGCTCTGTGCTTTGTGACCACCTAGAGGTGTGGGATAGGGAGGGCGGGAGGGAGGGAGATGCAAGAGGGAAGAGATATGGGAACATATGTATATGTATAACTGATTCACTTTGTTATAAAGCAGAAACTAACACACCATTGTAAAGCAATTATACTCCAATAAAGATGTTTAAAAAAAAAAAAAAAGGACATTGGGTTATACTTCCATAATCTTTAAAAATGATATTGGGTGGCTTACAGAATTGCTGGGAGGGCTTGAAAAACTAGGCTTGAAGCTAAGCAGGAGGAATAAACCACCCACAGAACTGATCTGACGAGGAAGTTGGCTAGAATAACCAACCGTCCTGGTTTTCCTGGGGCTGAATGGTTTCCAGAGATTCAGAGTTTTCCATGCTAAAACTGGGTAAGTGCTAGGCAAACTATGAGAAGATGGTCTCCCTCTACCCACCCCCCCAACCCCCCACCGCAGCCAGCACCACGGACATCAGGCACTAGACCACACAATCTGCCCTTTGGCCACCTCTACATTGGAAACTGTAGATTGCAGAAATGTTTCCTGTCAGTAGGTTAAGAGAGAGAGAGAGAGAGAGACTGTTGCTTGTATCTTCAGGGCTGAGTCAAAAGTCCAGCAGATGTCTGATTGAAAAGCCTAGGTCACATGCCTTCACCTTAGCTGCAAGGGAGGGAGAGAAAGTGATTATCTGACATCTTCCACTTCCATTATGGGAGGTATCTTTGCTCACCACCAAGATTTACACGGTGAGGAATTCTCTAAATATAGGAAAGCAGTTCAGGTGGCCCAAATAATGACCAATTTCCACTACAGAATCCAAATTATTTTTAATTCTCTAATATTATTTATTTAAGAACACTAAGGCAACCGTTTGGTGTATAGTAGTTTCTTTGATTTAAAATTAAGCTTTAAAAGTCAGATTAACAGCATGTTACTGTAATACCATCTTAATTACTTGGCCACAAAATAGTTTACGCCTGTTATAACTTTTACAACTATGTGACAAACATAATCCTATATTTAGGTTGTAAAAAATTTAATCCTTCTGACTTTTGTCCACCACAATGGACGGTTCCCTTTCCATTATTTACCCAGGAAAATTTTTTTCTCTCTTTTGTTTCTAATATTTCTAGAGGAGACAAGTGTTTGCCAAGAAGAAATGGATTTGAATGGAAACATTTTATCGAGGACAAACCTTAAGAAGAGTAATGGACAATGAGTTCTGCATAACCCTTCGGCCTTCACTCTTACGTTTACTGTGATCAAGTGATTTGAGCAAAGGATTTCAAGTCAGTGCTCATGTATTTTTTGTAGCTTTTCATTTCTCTTACAGAATGACCTGGAACAAACCCATTGAGATTTTTTGTCTTGTCTTCATATACTGAACTATAAAATGGGAATGCCTGTAGTTAATCAAAGATACAGTTTTTACTGATAGTAAACAACAAAACAATGGACCAAGAATTCTGGTCCTGCCTTTCATGGTGTAATTGTGCAGTCTTGAGGGTATCACTTAAATTCTCATGTGTCAGTTTCCCCAATCTATAAATGATAACAATACCTGCACTATCTATTTCAAAATATATATGAGAAAAAGCAGTTTTTAAAGTATAGAACAGTGTTAAGTATAGCAAAGTGTTATTACTGAATTACTCTTGCAGCATTTAGTGCTAAAAATGCAGAGTGCTTCCTTTGATTTTATCTAGGAGACATGTCTCTGAAAATCAATTTAAAATTATAGAAGCTAATAGATGAGTCCTTTTTAGTTTGTGGTTATCTTCTGCGTGGCAGATTTTTTTTTTTTTTATAAATGTATTTATTTTATTTATTTATTTTTGACTGCGTTGGGTCTTCGTCGCTGCTCGTGGGCTTTCTCTAGTTGCAGCGAGCGGGGGCTACTCTTCATGGCGGTGCGCGGGCTTCTCATTGCAGTGGCTTCTCTTGTTGCAGAGCACGGGCTCTAGGCGCGCGGGCTTCAGTAGTTGTGGCGCATGGGTTTAGTTGCTCCATGGCATGTGGGATCTTCCCGGACCAGGGCTCGAACTCGTGTCCTCCGCATTGGCAGGCGGATTCTCAACCACTGTGCCACCAGGGAAGCCCTGCATGGCAGATTTTTAAGTGGTAATTATTAATGCAGTTTTCTTACACTTACTCTTTCCTAAATGCCATTCTTTCAAAAGTTTTCTGAATTATATTTATAGTCCCTGAAGTCCTGGGGATGCTCTTCTGTGGGTTTGTTTTTATTTTTTAACCTAAGATGTCCAAGGTAAGATTGTATACAGGAAACAACCATTAATACAGGAAACAGAAAGTAGTAGAATTGTTCTACTTAAAATAACTGCCCCCTAATGGAGGTATAGAATATAAGTTCTATTTATAATGAGAGGGAACAAATGGAGAGGAGGAGAATCTGTTGAAAGAGATTTGCTTGACAAATATACCATATCTACTTTGTGAAATTACCAAGCACCTAAGGACTAGAAAAGTACTCACATACCCCCTATGAAGAGGCTCCTTTGTTTCCTTGATCTCCGGCCCTTTAAATAGTGTCTGGATAATCTCATATTAACTCTCTGGAGCTGTCAATTTATAGGTTAAAAACTGCTGATGTAGGACAGCCATGTGATTAATCAAGATACCAGAAATACAAGCAAGCAGGCAAGATACTTATTTTGGCAGCTTCATAATTGGGACTCTTCAGTAGGAAAAAATATCTCAATCCCACTCCTTTATGAAAGTTCTTTCTATATCTCAGTCTTCACTGTCTAAACCTAAATAGAATTCCTTTCTATTTTTAATCCCCTTTCAACAAAATGAAAGCTGAATTTACACACCAGTTTTTGTCTTTTATCCATCAACACTTTAGTTGAAGAGAAACTACACTGCCTGTTAATCTCAAGTGGGATAAACCCTTCTGACTTTTCCCTCACACCTACTCTAAGTGTGTTTATCACAAAAGTTTGGCTTAGGCAAATAGTTTGATTTGCAGAGATGGTACTGCCTATTTCTCTGGGTGACCTTGAGCAACCTCTCAGATTCTTTTCCTAGGGAATGTGATATTGTTAATAAAGAACTATGTGATCTGTCTTGCCCATAATAATTTTTTTGTTGGTTGATTTCTTGATTGCAATGCAGAACTTAGATTCACAGTACTGAAAATAATAGATCTATTTGTAAAGTTAAACATTCAACTCAGGATTGTTTATAACTAAGAATATGAACGAATTTGACATAGTTCTTCATGAGACTAAAACATGCAAAATCCTACACATTAATACAAGTAAAATGCAAATGATCCCACACTGTGTCCTGAGGGAACTATAAAAATGTATAAGAAATAATCCCTGATCTCAAGGATATTACAGCCTAGTAATGACTTGGTACAACAACTTCTGACACATTTTAAAAGATTCAATACAATTGAGAGTACTCACCATGAACAAGGCACAGTAAAAAAAAAAAAAAAAATTACGATTGCAGTGTCCTAAATAATATCTCTGAAATGCTGTGATTATCAATTAATTTTTTGTCCTTGCTTTTAAAAAAATCAACAAGTTTTACAAGATATTTAAAACAAAGAAGAGTCCTCAGTCCTTCCACTGTTTCCAAAGAAAACGACTTTCAACTGTAGGTGATTTTCTTCATATGTACCTCCATACTTTAAATAACATGCTTGTATCGCTATATCATGTTCTTTCAGTTGTAGGTATTCTCTGTTGTCTTCCCTCACTCCATCACAATTAAACACATACACACACAGTCAGTTCCCATTCCTCATCATCACAATATATTGACTAGATAAGTGTATAGTGTTTATATTATTATGAGTATATATGTTTTCAGAACAGTAGTCAACTATGATCATTTTTGCATAATGTTTTGCTTTCTCCAGAGTTAATAATTTCCATTTAAGTTTAGTTAATTTTCTAATCCTTAATTCAGTCAAACTGTCTGTCAGGTGTTTAAATTTATTAATGTATACTATTAATTTCATTTTCCTAATTATTTCTGTCCGAGGGCCTCTGACCTACTCCAGCTTGGACTTGTTGCATAACTATCATCCTAGGATCTCCCTTGACAAACATCTTGGAGATTCCTTTCACTTCTCTCCTACAACAGATGTCCTGTTTTGATGAAACACAACCTTCATTAAGCTCATGAGAAAGGATATATATAAGGGAAACAAATTTTTTGAGACCTTGCATGTCTGAAAATGTCTTTTTTTTCCCCTCTACATGCATACTGAGTATAGCATTCTAGGTTGGAAATAATTTTCCTTCATGATTGTGAGGCCATTTCACCATTGCTTTCTGCCTTCTAGTATTGCTTCTGAAAAAGCAAAAGACATTCTGATTCTTGATCGTTTGTATGAGACCTCCCTTTTTTTTTTTTTTTGGAAGTTTATAGGATCTTCTCTTTGTCTCCAGTGTAAATTCATGGTCATGTGCCTGGGTATGATCTTTTTTCATCCCTGGTCATATATACTCAGTGAGATCTTTCAATCTGAAAACTCATGAGCTTCAGTTCTGGGAAATCTTTGTAAATCATCTTAATTCCTTCCCAGTTGTTTTCTTATTTCCCTCTGTCTGGAACTCCTATTATTCAGTTGTTGGACCTCTTGGACTTGTTCTCTGGATTTTTTTTTTTTTCCTTCTCTCTAATTTCCTATCTCTTGCTCTTTTTGCTCTACTCTCTGAAAGATTTCCTCAACTGGATCTTCCAAGCTTTCTGTTGAGATTTTCATTTATGCTACCATGATTTTCATTCCAAAGAATAATTTTTGCTATCTGAATATTATTTTTATGTAGCATCTTGTTTCATAAATGTAATATCTTCTCTTGTATTTAAGTTTTTTTCTCCTTGCCTAGTTGCTATCTCCTCAAACTTTCTTTCTTGTATTTATTCATTTTGGTTTTTATCTTTCTATTATATGATTTCTTCAACTTTCTGGTACTCAATTGCTTTTTTGCTCATATTTAAGAGTAGGACACTAAAAGCTGATTGAAAGCTTTGAACATGTCAACTCTGAATTCTAGTGTGAAATGTTATGGATGATTTGTTTGTTAAGGAATCCCTGAATTGTTATCTTTAGCTTTATTTATGTCCTGGTCTGATCCCCAGAGAAGGATCTTCCAATCTCCTGCCTAGAAGGTCTAGGCCTGACTGCCAGTATTTTGGAGTCAACTGTGGTAAGAGGACTTAGGCCTCACACACTCACATTCTCCCATGTTTGGTACAGTACTCCACATTCAACTGTGACTGATGACCCTCAGATCAGAGACCCTCTACAAAGAAAAAGTCTCTAGTCTTTTGTGGGAGGCAGGGAGTAGATAATCAATCAGCAGCATAGAGTGAGAGATAAAATTTAGCTATCTGTTTCTTCATTATCTTTCAACTAATATTCCTTTTTTAACATTCCCCCTACTTTTATTTCTATTTCCAGAGGAACCTGGTCCTGCTAATTCCTGGCTTTTTAAGCATTTCTGCAATGCAAATCAGTTTAGTTCTTGGCTTTCCCCCTGCTAGTTTAGGAGTCCGTTTTCACTGGACTCCTCTCAGTAACCACCAATCTATCCGCTTCATAGCATATGAAATGTCATTAATTTTGTTTATTCTCCTGTTTTCTAGCTTGTCAGTTTATGGCCTTAAATTTTTTTTTAACTAAGTTTTAGTGAAGTTTCAGGAGGGAGCAAAATTAGATGCATATGCAAAAAGGTTCTCCCTTTTACTGAGAACTCCCCATTTATTTTTTTGCTGGGAGACTAGTGAATCAAAGGAATTTAATCCAAACCAAAATCATGAGAAAGACACCATCAAAGGCTAACGTAGCTCTCCTCTTGTTCCAGTAGGCCGTTATGAAGAGAAAAGAATGGCATGTTGTTCCACACAAAAAAATGAAAGCCCATTAAAATATGGGTAGGGTGAAGCATTACTAATCAATGACATATTTCCTCCCACAACATTGATTTAGACTGTACTATTAGTAAAAATTAATGCCTGCTTTTTAATTAAAATACTTTATTTTTAGAACAGTTTTAAGTTTACAGAAAAATTGTACAGAAAATACAGAGAGTTCCCAAATACCCGCCTCTCTATCCCCGTACAGTTTCTCCTATTATTAACATCTTGCATTAGTGGAGTACATTGTTACAATTGATGAACCAATATCGATGCACTATTAAAGTCCATGGTTTCCTTTAGGGTTCATTCTTTGTGTTGTACAGTTGTTGTTTTTTTTTTGGTTTTGAAAAATGCATAGTGTCATATATCCAGCACTACAGTATCATACCAAATAGTTTCATCACCATAAAAATCCCCTTTGCACCAACTATTCAATCCTTCCTTTTTTCCCCTCTCCAAATCACTGGCAACTGCTGATCATTTTACTGTCTCTACAGTTTTGCCTTTTCTAGAATGTCATATTGTTGATATTATACAGTATGCAGCCTTTTCACACTGGCTTCTTTCACTTAACAATGCACATTTAAGGTTTTTCTTATCTTTTTGTGGATTGATAGCTTATTTCTTTTTATTGCTGCATAACAACCCAGTGTATGGATGTACCACAGTTTGTTTATCTACTCACCTATCAAATAACATCTTGGTTGCTTTCAAGTTTTAGCAATTATGAATAAAACTGCTGTAAACATTTGTGTATATGTTCTTGTGTGGGCATGAATTTTCAGGTTATCTGGGTAAATACCTAGGGCACTATTGCTGGATTAGATGGTAAGATTATGTTTAGCTTTTTAACAAACTGAGGAGCTGTCTTCCAAAGTGGCTGTACCATTTTGCATTCCCATCAGAAATAAATAAGAGTTCCTGCTGTTCCTCATCCTTGTCAGCATTTGGTGTTGTCAGTGTTTGGAATTTTAGCCGTTCCAATAGATATGTAGTAGGACCTCATTGTTGTTTTAATTTGCAATTCCCTAGTGATATATGATGTTGAGAATCTCTTCACACATGCTTCTCATATGTATATCTTCTTTGGTGAGGTGTCTGTTCAGATCTTTTGCCCATATTTAAATTGGGTTGTTTGTTTTCTTATTGTTGAATCCTAAGTGTTCTTTGTGTGGGTACAAGTTCTTTATCAGGTATGTGTTTTGAAAATATTTTCTCCCAACAGATGGCTTGTCTTTTTATTCTCTTAACAGTGTCTTTCACAGAACAGTCTTGAATTGTAGTGAAGTCCAACTTATCATTTTTTTCTTTCATGGATCCTGCTTTAGGCATTATATCTAAAAAGTCATCCCCAAACCCAAGGTCATCTAGATTTTCTCCTATGTTATCTTCTAGAAGTTTTATAGTTTTACATTTTAAATTTAAGCCTGTGATCCATTTTGAGTTAATTTTTGTGAATGGTGTAATGTCTGTGTCTAGATTCATATTTTTACATGTAAATGTCCAGTTTTTCCTGTACCATTTATTGAAAAAACTATCTTTTTTCTTTTGGATTGCCTTTGCTCCTTTATCAAAGATCGGCTATATGTGGGTCTATTTCTGGGACTTCTACACTTTTCTGTTGATCTACTTGTCTATTCTTTCATCAATACCACACTGTCTTGACTACTGTAGCTTTATAGTAAGTCTCAAAGTCAGGTAGTGTCAGTCCTCAAACTTTTTTCTTCTTCAGTATTGGGTTGGCTATTGAGTCTTCTGCCTCCCCATATAAATTTTAGAGGAAGTTTGTCAATATCCATAGAGCAACTTTCTGGGATTTTGATTGGGATTGCATTAAATCTATAGATAAAGTTGAGAAGAAGTGACATCTTAACGATATTGAGTGTTCCTATTCATGAACATATAGCTTTCCTCTTATAGATCTTACACATATTTAGTTAGATTACACCTAAGTATTTCCCCTCTCTCTCTCTCCACCCCCTCCCTCAATTTGTGCCAAAATAAATGATGTTTTGCTTTTAAGTTCAAAACCCAATTATTCCTTGATAATATGTAGGAAAACAATTGGCTTTTGTATATTAACCCTGTATCCTGCAACCTTGCTATAGTTGCTTACTAGTTTCAGAAGCATGTTTTGGTTGTTGATTCTTTGGGATTTTGTACATAAACAATCATGTCATCTGTGAACAAAGATGGTTTTATTTTCCTTCCCAATCTGTATACCTTTTAATTCTTTTTCTTGTCTTATTACACTTGTTAGGACTTCTATTATGATGTTGAATAAGAACGGGGAGAGGAATTCTGATCTGGGGAGAGGTTCCATGAGTAATTTAATCAGTCCCTGAACTAATGAAACCAGCATGCCTACAACTCATACTGTGGAAATATAAAAAAGGCAATCTGAACTGTAGACTGCACATACACTATTGGCATGGAAGCAAAAGACTCTCACTCCCTTTCACCACCACTCCCAAACTTCCCAGCATGATTTATGTGGCATCAAGCAACATTCAATATCTAGGTGAGGCCTCAAGCATGCTACTACAAAATAAATGGCTCAAGCTTGGGGCATTTTATTTGGGGGTGGGGGTGGTTTATGGAAGATTTATCCAGTAACTTAAATCTCTGTGAGTAGGAGGTTTTTCCACATAGAGACAAGTAAACAACATTCCATTTAGTGGACTGTGCCTTAGAAGAGCATGAAACTGGCAGGAGATGACATAGATAATGTGACCATACAAACCAGTTTGCCTGAGGTAGTTTTTGCCTGTTGTCTGAGTGTAATTATTAATAGTGTCCCCTTCATTATCAAAATTGTCTCAATTTGGGAGATAAACTATATGGTCATTCTACTTACAGGGGAAGTGAAAACAGTGAGGAGAGACCCCATATGCTCAGAGAGCTCTCCAGAAAACCCTATGCTTACTCATGTAGGCTTCAAGAGTCCCCATTCTTAAAAAGAAGAGAGAGAGGTCATACAGTTTGGTTAAACATTCATACATGCGTTAATAACAGGGCTTCCTGGAATCAGAGATGCTATAACCATTGTTGCTCAAATAGCTGTCAGAGGCATTTTAAGCTATCAAATGGCTTTTAAACTAGATTATCTCATATGTCCCTGCTCACTTTCACCCTGCCTGGAAAGTCCCTCTGAATTTAGAAGTCCTTTACTGGTCTTTGAGAAAATTTCTATGCTCTGAGGAGCCAAATGTAGCAATAACCTGCTTCAGACCACAGGAAGACCCCTAGATATTTAGATGATCTAATAGTTTATGCTTAGAACTAGGTCACAACATTTCTTTCCCATTCAGGGCCTCCTTCCTGTTACTATTTTGAATATTAAATAGAGTCCTCAAAAAATAAATAGAGTCCTCAGTGGGAGGAACTACCTAGTGGATGGCAGAAAAAGTCAATCAACAAATAATTTTTGAGCAACCTCTATGTAGGTCCTTGAGTATATTGTCCTTGGTACAAAAGCTGGCAATATAGTCAATCAATAAATATATTAAACAATTGCTTTAAAAGACCATATTACCCAAATAGTATTGTGAAAGTACAAAATAACCTGATAATTTATGCAGTTTAGAAATCAAGCACAAAAGGAATTAGAAAAAAGGGAGTTGAATTTTTTAATAAGTATTGGAAGAGATTTGGTTTAATAAGAGGACAGACTGTGTGTGTGTGTGTGTGTGTGTGTGTGTGTGTGTGTGTGTGCGTCTTGGTAGTGAAGTAATGAGAATATCTTTGAAGTACTCAAATTAAAATAGCACCTCTCAAGTTAAATTGGAGCTATCATGTTGACATTTTGAAGAAAAGTAGTGATGCGAAGCAGAGTTGTACTATTCATAAACTCCAGATACCATAAATCTAGTGCTATTTAAAGAAATGCAGGAAGGAACTATAGTAGGAAAGGGCCATAAGATATTATTTTTTAAGGCAGATTAAGAAAACCAACTAGATCTTTTAGAAACTAAAAAATACCTTAATTGAAATGAAAAACCCAAGGGAAAATTACTTAATCTAGCTGATACTCATTTTTAAAAAGAGCTTCATGACTGTGTCAAAGGATTATTTGGTAAATGTAGAAAGAATGTATTTTAATCTGAGTTATTAGTTTTAGGCAATAGAAATCAACTCTGGCTGATTCAAATAGAAAAGGAATTTATTGGAAAGATGTTGGATAACTTATAGAATCTACTGGAGAACTGGAGAACCAGACACTGGGATACCTAGCCTTAAGTGATGCTCATAACAACAACTCGAATTGGTACAGTGAGGGCACTATTCCTGCTTACACAAAGCAATATTTGCAACAACCTGCACCACCAATACCATTAACACCAGACACTGTGTCACCAAAAGACAATTCTACCACTCTGCTCCAGGGAGTTGATCTTTCAGCAATTTCTCCTGAGTTTCTCATAGTCTCATTACCACTAGCACCTGCTAAATGTTCTAGGAGAGTGCCTCTGATTGGTGCCATAAATGCAAAGCGTGCTGGAAGAGCAAGTATCTGGAATAGTCAGCTTCTCTAATATAAGATGGAAGCCCCGTATATATACAAAAGAGCTTCAAATACTAGGCAGCCAAAAAGAAAAAGGCAAATGTCACTGCAATTCACTCTTGTAACTGCCCAACAGACGCAAACATACTTCTTCCCATCCTTATACCACTAACTACTTCTGCTCAACATACTGCAATATATCCTTCAACAACTGAAAACGTGTTCTCCATCTCCCCAAAATGGGGACATCATCAGTTGGTGCAGGGGGTGGTAAACAATTTTTTGTAAGCTGTTCTTGTAAGTAAAGTTGTATTGGAACACAGCCATTCCCATTTGTTACACATAATCTGTGGCTGCTTATGTTCTGCAATGTCAAAGTTGAACAGTGGCAAGAGACTGTATGTCTCACAAAGCCAAAAATATTTCCTATCTGACCATTTACAGAAAAAGTTTACCAACCATTGAATTAGTTCATCCAACTTCAAGTCCACAGTTCCTGAGTAATGTCTATTGTTCCTTTAATCCTATCATTATCCCATCACAGTATTCTGTGACCTCTAGACTAACTTATAAAGACAGACACCAACTACACATCCAATATAAAATAGTGCGGAAACAGAGAGAAAATATTTTTAAATAATTTTAAAAGATAAATATATACTTTATTACTTAACTCAACAATTGTTCATTTTTTAAAAAAAGATTTTTTTTGATGTGGACCATTTTTAAAGTCTTTATTGAATTTGTTACAATATTGCTTCTGTTTTATGTTTTGGTTTTTTGGCCCCGAGGCGTGTGGGATCTTAGCTCCCGAACCAGGGATCAAACCTGCACCCCCTGCATTGGAAAGTGAAGTCTTAACCACTGGACCACCAGAGAAGTCCCAACAATTGTTTATTGAATACTTACCATGTGCACTCTTCTATACACTGGAGTTACAGCTGTGAACAAACTTTCTATTAGGAGTGACAGGCAATAAATATCGTTTAGATAGTGATGAGAAGAAAAATAAAATGGGGGGTGGGGGAAGGAAATATATGGAAGAGCAATAGAGTTGCAGATTTAGACAGGGTAACCAAAGATGGCCTTGTTGAGAAGTTGACATTGAATAAAGACCTAAAAGAGATGATGAGATGAGATAAGATATGAGTTATGCAGGTATGTGGGGAAGAAAAATTGAGACAAGGGGAACAGCAAGCACTGAAGCCCTGAGGAAGAAAACCGGTGATGGTGAGAGTAATAGAATATGAGATCAGAAGGAGCCAGATGATGTAGAGTCAAAAAGTCATTATGAAGGACTTCCCTGGTGGCGCAGTGGTTAAGAATCCACCTGCCAACGCAGGAGACACGGGTTCGAGCCCTGGTCCGGGAAGATCCCACATGCCACAGAGCAACTAAGCCCAGACACCAGAACTACTGAGCCTGCGCTCTAGAGCCCACGAGCCACAACTACCAAAGCCTGCGCACCTAGAGCCCGTGCTCTGCAACAAGAGGAGCCACCACAGTGAGAAACTCTTGCACCACAACGAAGAGTAGTCCCCCACTTGCCGCAACTAGAGAAACCCTGTGCACAGCAACGAAGACCCAACACAGGCAAAATTAAATAAATAAATAAAAATTTTTTTTAAAAAGTCATTATGAAACCTTTGACTCTTTCTCTGATGTGACACAGCCGGGGAGAAAATACAGATTATGCTACAGTTCTTCTTCCTGAAAATGGTCATGAGAGCATAGGAGATATTTATGAACTTCCTTCTTAAAGGAAGACTGCACATTCTCATTGCTTTTAGCCAGATATTCACCAGATACTCATCCTTCATACCTGAAAGATCTGAACCTTTGGTGGTCCTGCCTGTATAATTTGCTGTAGTCTTCCATTACCTTATACCTCTGAATATGTCAATAACAGAAGGAGCTCCAAATGATCACCTGGTCTCCATCTATACTACTCCTGCCCCCATTTTGGAGTAGCAATCCTTTTTTCCCCGATATGCCAAATCAATTACCTCAATAAACCATCATAATTCCCCTTTTTTGGTCAATTGGACCAGTGTTAAAAGTGACCTGAAATGACCAGATAAGCGTCTGAGTTTCAAATTTGATTAATTTACTATTGTATTCCCTGCTAGACGCATTCTTCTCTTGCTTTCTCAGACTAATAAATAATCAGAGCTCAGAGCTGTAGGTACAGGAAGCAAAAACATTTTGAGGAGACTATTATGCATTCATTTAGAAGATATTTATCAACAACTGGCATGGACTCTTTAAAACTATCAATGCTATAAAGTAAAAACAAAGAAGCTGGGGAACTGTTCTAGACTTCAAAATGTTAAGAGACATGACTACTAAGTGCGATGCATATTCCTAGATTGGCTGCTGTGTCAAATTTTTTTAAACAGCTATAAAAACATTATTGGGACATTTGAGGAAATTTAAAAATAGGCTGGGTATGTACACCAATGTGAATTATCCTGAATGTGAAAATTGCATTGTGGTTACATAGTGTATGTATCATAACTGATGCATGTTGAATTATTTAGGAAGGATGTGTTTTGATGTCTCCAACTAACCCTCAAAGGAACAGCAAAAAAAAAAAAAAAAAAGTGTGTGTATGTGTATATGAATAGTGCAACTGAAAGAGAAATAAAGCAAATGTAACACAATGTTGACAATTACTGAATCTAGGTGTTTATGAGCTCACTCAGCAAATACTTGGTTGGATGGGAAAAGAGGCTGTGTTTCATCTATAGTATTGGACATTTTGTCTACCTGATTATTGAGATCTTCCTCTGAAGTGGGCATCTTCAGTGAGCATTCTCATGGGACATAAATATTCTAACATTCCGGGCCCATTCTGAGAAATGTGCCCTCATACTGCTTTTCTAAAACTCTTTGTAAGCCACTCTTCACTTATTTTACTTCCAAGTCTCTGACCGTTCATCAAAACTATTAGCTATTGTCCATGAATCAGTGTACATATTTACCTTGTCACCTCTTTTTCTAAGCCAAGTGAACAATGCAATGACCTGCTTAAAATTTAATTGATGGGGGTAGGAGGGGTTCTCTCTTCCACTTCCTTTCAGGATCACCTCTAAATGGAGCTGCAGCCTGATCCTACTCCCTAAAATCCAGACTCATGTATCCAACTGAAGACATCACCACTTGGATGAATAATACATGTCTCAAACTCAATTTGTACAAAATTAAGCCTCTGATCTGTTCTTCTGGCTGAATAGAACTGTAAGCCTTCTGGTTGTAAAACGTGAATATATGTAAGCCAGGATGGGATATTTTTTTTCTCCTCAGTGAATGATCATAGAGAATTCCACATGAAGCCCTAGGTATGGGCTGAGGAAAAAGCAGCAGAAAAGATGCTGTAAATGTCACTTACTTGTACTTTGCTTGTTCATGGCCATACATAAACCACTTTCTCTTGATGATGGAATGCTGCTGGGAACATCAGACTTTATGGCTTGGTTTATGGAGGGCTCCTCAGAATTCATGGCCCCCTGGTATCTTATGGTCAGATATTCAGTCTCTATAAGAGACCAGTATCAAAACAAGAGTTGCTTATCAAAAATAGAGTAGCTACTTGCCAAAAAGAGTGTAGTTTTTCTCCCAAAATATAGGATGCCTCCATTTTGATTCCCCTACGAGAACTTTCCATCATCTCCATACAGCTCCCGGACCTGCCTTGATCAGCTAGAGAAACTTCTCTTGCTTTGAAGCCCTCTCAAAGCTGAGAACCTTTTGCGTTAACCCGAAAATGGGTCAGAGCAGCATATTCACGTGGCATATGTTGCCTCTAAAATCCGAGGGGGCTCGCCAAGCATTGTGTCTCTTTCTTAGTGGTAGGTAGAGCAGCAACCTGATGTTCATTTTAGAGGAAATATCCCAACTTATTGACGCTAAAGTGCAAGTAGTTCTGTGCCAGTGGTGCTCAAAGTGCATTTGATTATGTTATACAGAGAATGTGCCAAAGTTTGTTAGGAGAATCATACCAGGACTTTAAAGCAAAACAAATCTATGCTCTCTTATTAAAAATTATATATTATCCAAGATATAATATATTGTATAAAATACAATAAAAATATATATGTATATACATATATATGTCACTTTTTAAAGAAACAGCCTGTGGCTTGCTATACTGAGCCTTAGTAGATATTGATCCCTGGTGGATACTGAATGCATGCCCATGAGATACCTGTATTCATCATAAACTTAATATTATCTAACTAGACATAAAGTCAAGCATCAGCACACCATCATCAAGTGGAAACAATGTAAACAGAACTATACCCAAGCAGGTCCCAAAGTCACAAGGAAGTTATACGAATAGGTGGTTCACACTCCCAGCATGATGTTTCTGACTTCACTGCCATACCTCCCACATCCCACTTCTGTGGCCTCATGGTTATTTGCTTCTGATCACTTGCCTGCAGAGGGGGAGAAAAAAAATCTAACAAAGTTTATAGAAAGCTCTGTACGATGTGGTAGCTCTTGCCCTAAAAGGACGTCTGTGACATTCAGCTCCATTTAGGTGAACCCTGAAGAGCAGTGTGAAAGAAGTACCTCCCTGTGAGAAAAACTTCAAGAACTATAACTTAGTGGATACTCTGCTCCGTGCAACTGAAAACATTTTATATGGTATGAATGTTCCATATAACACTGCTGCAGACAAAAGAGCTCTGTAAGTCAACAGTATGATATCCATTGGATTTACAGGTCTTGTCTTGCATCCCATCACTCAGAAGCAGTTGGTACTGATCTTATAGAACAGTGACATGGCTATTAAAAACTCAGTTACATTGCCAACTGGGGGATCATGCTATATTGAGATGTGAAGATGGTATGGTCCTGCAGGATGAAATAAATTCTCTAAACCTTTGATTAATATATGATGCCCTGGGAATTCCCTGGTAGTCCAATGGTTAGGATGCCATGCTTTCACTGCCAAGGGCTTGGATTTGAACCCTGGTTGGGGAACTAAGATCCCACAAGCCGCGCAGTGTGGCAAAAAAAAAAAAAAAAAAATATATATATATATATATATATATATATATATACACACACACACACACGCACACACACACACACACGTATGTGTGTGTTTAACCAATGACCCTTTCACAAAGTGTTTCTTTCCTGTCGCCATGACTTTGGGTTCTGCTAGTTTAGCAGTTTTAATAATTAGGGTAGAAGTATATCCTTCAGGGACATAAGAATTTTGTGAAGTGGACAAGTAGAAATGTCTTTTAATCAGAAAATAAAGAATCACAATTTAGGTGAGAAGACAGGACTAGAGGCAGCAGTTTGAGAGTCATCAGGTATCAGATGTAGAGGTGTAAGAGAGCATTAATCCTCTGAAGGAGAATGCAGACTGAACAGCCAGCCAAAGACTGTGCCCTGGGAAATCCCGCAATCAGAGGCTCGATGGAATGAGAACAGACTGATGCAATTGTAATAAAAATCAATGAGACATTTCTAGTTTTAAGTGTTATTTGGCAGCCCCTGACTCAGCCTCTCCCAACTGCTGCCTACATTAAAAGACAAAGAAAAATGATAAAATGTATACCAGTGCAGAACATGAAGACTGACAGGTTGCTGATTGCCAAGAGGAATTATCCTGATTTATGAGGCCAATGGAGTTGAATTCAGAAAAACATTCGGTGGCCCACCCATAGTCTGCTTCATGATTCAGAGCAGATCCAACCCTCTGAAAAAAGGTAGGATGTCTGAGCATCCTTCCCCCATTGTTGGCTTGGTCACTCAGAAAGCCAGGATCCATACAGAGCTGCAAACTGAGCAATCAGCCCTCTTTTGCCTACAAAATCCCAAATCATGCTTTTTGGTTATAGTACTGTCAGAGGCTAGCATCTTTCTGTGTATTTCTGAAGACTGCGACTTCCAAAGTTCATTGGGAAAGGATGGAGTGGGAATGGAGAAGCAGGTAGTGGTCCATTGTGGCCTGGCAGATTTGTCCCTATGAACAAAGTCTACAGACAGAGTGCTGGTCACACTGTTTTCTGAGCTGATAGCAGATCATGAATTCCATTGGTTTGTTTTGTCAGAGAATCAGTTAGTTCCTATCCCTCAGGCAGTAACATTTGGACCACAATGTCCTATCGAAGTATAGCAGAGTAAGGTAAGAAGAAACACTGGGGCTACCCTGGACATGGGCATACTAATCTGACCTCTAGCTAAAGATCTAAGAGTAGAGCCAAAGGAAATCCATACTTCCTCCTGGGCATACGAAGGGTATACTGCCTGTAGATGAGAAAATAAAGAGCGGAGAAAACTGTCCAAACTGACTTAAGGTCTTAATAATTTCCACCAAATCTAGCACTATGAAAAGCTATCACATGTTCATGTGTTTTATTTCCTCAGGTTAGCATTCCTGGCTTTGTCTCCAGCACCTACTAACTAAGGTCAATCTTGCCTGACAATCTTTGAAAAAGATCCAGTTCTTGGTTCACCTTACCCCACAGATTTCATATTTCAGATTATTGTCTGCTTCTCAAGACTGCAAAGCTCTTAGACTTGGGTTACCTTTTGCTCCCTATCCACAGCTAGTGGCCAGCCCTGCCTACTGGCATACAACTTGCCTCAAATCCTGGGAACCCTGGTCCATATCAGATACCCAAGCCCTTTTCTCACCCAAGAGAGATATAAAAAATAATATAGAAAAAGGAAAATGAATATAGTCCAGAAGATTCAGAGTTTTACTTATCTCTGAAAGTGATTTTCATTTAGAAAACTGTTTGACATCCTCAATAAGAAAGCAAGAAGTTATGGCCTGTCCAAAACATATTCAGAAGGACAAAAGAAGAGAAGATGAGATAAAACCCAAACTGAGAATTATGAGTATGTCTGAAGAGTAACCCAAAAGAATTTGGACAGAAGTAAGAGTAAATCAAAGACAAAATGAATAAAAATGTCCAGACCTAACAGAAGACGTAAAAATAAATTAATGAAATTAATGGAAAAAGACTCACATCTAGACATACCTTGGGAAAAAAAAATTAGATAACAAGGATTTTATAGGCATTAGGCAGACTAAAACAGATTACTTATAAATGACCAAAAATCTGGTAGTCCTCATTTAGAGCTTCCACTGGAACAGACTTTGTAACAAATTTGCAGGGATACAATTTGAAATCCAAGCTATTGTGTAAGTATGAACCAAGTGTGAGCCAATGTGTTCATGTGTAATGGCAAGAGAAAAATGAGAGACTTCAGAATAAGAATACCATTCATGTTCGCTTCTTTAAGGAAATCTTAAGTATATATTCAACTAATTATGAAAGAAATCAAAATAAGAGTTCCAAATGAGGAAGTTGTGCTATAAAATATGGGCAGTGGACATTAAAGCCCATTAAACATCATTCATTCATTCATTCATTTAACAAGTATTTATTGAGCCATTACTATGTGATAAGCGTTGGAAATACAACAGTGAACAAAACTGTTGTCCAGGAGTTAGTGGGAAATAAAGAAAATTCAACAAGTAATTATAATCATCAATGTGTGCTATGAAGCATATAGTACAGGGAACTAGCCTATTTTAGGGGTCAAAGAGGATAAATCAGAAATGAAATTCTTAACTGAGACCTAAAAGGTTGCTAAGAATTAGCCAGGCAAACAAAAGGAGGGGAGAGAGTGTTCTAGACAAACTGAAGAGCTCTTATAAGCCTCAGAAGCAATACAGGACATTTGAGGAATAGAAATATGTTTGGGAATTTCCTGGCGGTCCAGTGGTTAAGACACTGTGCTTTCACTGCCAAGGCTGTGGGTTCAATCCCTGGTCAGGGAACTAAGATCCCACAAGCCGTGCAGCGTGACCTAAAAAGAAAAACAAGTTCACTGTAGCTGGAACTTGGAGACCAGGCTAGAAAGATAGTCTGGGCCTGGTGAATGACGGCAAACCACGCTAAGGGGGTTGGCTTTTATCCTAAAGGTAAGTCAAAATATTATAGAAAAGTTTAACAGGAAATAGATGATCAGATTTGAGAAAATCTGATTTGAAAAAATTCAGGAAAAAATTTCTTGTATGTAGATAATGGATTGTACTGTAGCGTAGGTATGTGGGTAGATTCAAAAGATATTTACAAAAAAAAGACATTTAGGAGACAATCAATAGGATATGGTGGGACTTCCCTGGTGGCGCAGTGGTTAAAAATCCACCTGCCAATGCAGGGGACACGGGTTTGAGCCCTGGTTCAGGAAAATCCCACATGCCACAGAGCAACTAAGCCCATGCTCCACAACTACTGAGCCTGCTCTTGAGAGCCCACGAGCCACAACTACTGAGCCCGCGTGCCACAACTACTGAAGCCTGTGCACCTAGAGCCCGTGCTCCGCAACAAGAGAAGCCACTGCAATGAGAAGCCAGCGCACCGCAACGAAGAGTAGCCCCCGCAACGCAGCCATAAATAAATAAATAATTAATTAATTAATTTTTAAAAAATAGGACATGATGAATGATTAGACACTGCAGAAAAGGGAGAGGAGGAGTTAAGACTGACTAGTAGTTTCTAGCAGGGGCTATTGGGTGGATAGTTATGCTGCTGCTGAGAGGGGAGATATTGGAGAAGGATCAGGTTAGGGGGATAGTTCAGTTGGGGACATTTTGATTTGAGGAACCTAGAAATCATTCAAGTAGGCAACTGGGTATATGAATCTGCCTCTCAGGGAAAAGATCTGTCCCAATGTATAGATCTTTGAGTTAAAAAACAGTTGTCAAAAAGATTAGCAGACATCAGGAGAGGCAGGCGGGAGGGGTCCTCCAGGAGGAGAGGGAGAGGAGCAGAGGGCGATTGCTCCACCCACTCAGGCCCAGGGAGCCTGCTGAGCTCCCAGGTGAGGTGCCCTGCCCTCTGAGACCAGGGGTGGGGGCACACCTGGGCCCCTTCTGTTCCTTGAGCCTAAGGCCCACCCGCCACAGCCCCCAGGGCCTTTTTCAGCCCTGTGAGTCCTAAGCATAGGCCCCACCCACCGCCCAAACCTCACCCTTGCTTAGGCCCCACTCTCCACAGCCAAGCCCTTCCCTCCCTCCCTTTTTTTTTTTTCTTTTCCCTCTTCCAATTTTTTACTATTGTGGTACTGATGTACCTTCTGGTTGTTGATTCATCTATATTTTTATTTTTACATTCTTTCTAACATATCTGTTAGTTTCCTGGTCTAATTTTATTTTTTATTTTGTTATTCTTCTCTCTCTTCTTTTTACTTTTTGCCACCCCATGCGGCTTGTGGGATCTTGGTTCAAGAGCCTGGGGTCAGGCGGAAACTCCTGTGGTGGGAGCTCTGAGTCTGAACCACTGGATTAACAGAGAACCTCAGACCCCAGGAAATATTCATCGGACTGAGGTCTCACAGAGTTCCTCTTCTCAGCACCAAGACCCAGCTCTACACAATAGCCTACAAACTCCAGCGTTGGAAGCCTCAGGCCAAACAACCAGTAAAACAGGAAAACAATCCCACTCAAAAAAAAGGGACAGCAAAAAAATATGTCACAGATGAGGAGCAAGGTAAAAACCTACAAGACCAAATAAATGAAAAGGAAATAGGCAATCTACCTGAAAAAGAATTCAGAGTAATGATAGTAAAGATGATACAGAATTTCGGAAACAGAATGGAGGCACGAATTGAGAAAATACAAGAAATGTTTAACAAGATCTAGAAGAATGAAGAAACAAACAAACAGAGACGAAAAACACAATAACTGAAATGAAAAATATGCTAGAAGGAATCAATAACAGAATAACTGAGGCAGAAGAACGAATAAGTGAACTGGAAGACAAAATGGTGTAAATAACTGCCAAGGAGCAGAATAAAGAGAAAAGAATGAAAAGAATTGAAGTCAATCTCAGAGACCTCTGGGACAACACTAAATGCACCAACATTCAAATTATAGGGGTCCTAGAAGAAGAAGAGGAAAATGAAAGGGTCTGAGAAAATATTTGAAGAGACTATAGTTGAAAACTTCCCTCACATGGGAAAGGAAATAGTCACCCAAATCCAGGAAGCACAGAGAGTCCCATACAGGATAAACCCTAGGAAAAGCACACCAAGACATATATTAATCAAACTAACAAAAATTAAATTCAAAGAAAAAATATTAAAAGCAGCAAAGGAGAAACAAAAAATAACATACAAAGGAATGCCCATAAGATTACCAGCTGATTTCTCAGTGGAAACGCTGCAGACCAGAAAGGAGTGGCAGGATATACTTAAAGTGATGAAAGGGAAAAACCTACAACCAAGATTACTCTACCCAGCAAGGATCTCATTCAGATTCGATGGAGAAATCAAAAGCTTTTCAGACAAGCAAAAGCTAAGAGAATTCAGCACCACCAAACCAGCTTTACAACAAATGCTAAAGAAACTTCTCTAAGTGGGAAACACAAGGGAAGAAAAAGACCCACAAAAACAAACCCAGAACGATTAAGAAAATGGTAGCAGGAACATACATATTGATAATGACCTTGAATGGAAATCGATTAAATGCCCCAACCAAAAGACACAGACTGGCTGAATGGATACAAAAACAAGACTCGTATATATGCTGTCTACAAGAGACCCACTTCAGACCTAGGGACACATACAGACTGAAAGTGAAGGGATGGAAAAAGATATTCCATGCAAATGGAAATCAAAAGAAAGCTGGGGTAGCAATACTTGTATCAGATAAAATAGACTTTAAAATAAAGACTGTTACAAGAGATAAGGAGGGGGCTTCCCTGGTGGCGCAGTGGTTGAGAATCTGCCTGCCAATGCAGGGGACACGGGTTCAAGCCCTGGTCTGGGAAGATCCCACATGCCGCGGAGCAACTACGCCCGTGAGCCACAATCACTGAGCCTGCGCGTCTGGAGCCTGTGCTCCACAACAAGAGAGGCCACGATAGTGAGAGGCCTGCGCACCGCGATGAAGAGTGGCCCCCACTTGCCACAACTAGAGAAAGCCCTCGCACAGAAACGAAGACCCAACACAGCCAAAAATAAATACATAAATAAATAAAAGAAAAATTATTAAAAAAAAAAAAGAGATAAGGAGGGACACTACATAATGATCAAAGGATCAATCCAAGAAGAAGATATAACAGTTATAAATGTTTATGCACCCAGCATAGGAGCACCTCAATACATAAGGCAAATGCTAACAACCAGGAAAGGAGAAATCGACAGTAACACAATAATAGTAGGGGACTTTAACACCCCACTTACACCAATGGACAGATCATCCAAACAGAAAATAAATCAGGAAACACAAGCTTTAAATGACATAATAGACCAGATAAATCTAATTGATATTTGTAGAACATTCCACCCAAAAGTGGCAGAATACACTTTCTTCTCAAGTGCACATGGAACATTCTCCAGGATAGATCATATCTTGGGTCACAAAGCAAGCCTTGGAAAATTTAAGAAAATTGAAATTGCATATAGCATCTTTTCTGACCACAACACTATGAGATTGGAAATCAATTACAGAAAAAAAACTATAAAAAACACAAATACATGGAAGCTAAAATGTGCGCTAGTAAATAACCAAGAGATCACTGAAGAAATCAAAGAAAAATACATAGAAACAAATGACAATGAAAACACGATGACCCAAAACTTCTGGGACACAGCAAAAGCAGTTCTAAGAGGGAAGTGTATAGCAATTCCATCTCACCTCAAGAAACAAAAAAAATCTAAAATAAACAATCTAACACTAGGTGTGGGGAAAAGGGAACACTCTTGCACTGTTGGTGGAAATGTAAATTGATACAGCCACTATGGAGAACAGTACGGAGGTTCCTTAAAAAACTAAAAATAGAACTACCATACAACCCAGCAATCCCACTACTTTGCATATGCCCTGAGAAAACCATACTTCAAAAAGAGTCATGTACCACAATGTTCATTGCAGCTCTATTTACAACAGCCAGGACATGGAAGCAACCTAAGTGTCCATCATCGGATGAATGGATAAAGAAGATGTGGCACATATATACAATGGAATATTACTCAGTCATAAAAAGAAACGAAATGGAGGTATTTGTAGTGAGGTGGATGGAGTTAGAGTCTGTCATACAGAGCGAAGTAAGTCAGAAAGAGAAAAACCAATACAGTATGCTAACACATATATATGGAATCTAAGGGGAAAAAAAAAAAAAAAGGTCATGAAGAACCTAGTGGCAAGACGGGAATAAAGACACAGACCTACGAGAGAATGGACTTGAGGATATGGGGAGGGGGAGGGGTAAGATGTGACAGGGTGAGAGAGTGGCATGGACATATATATACTACCAAATATAAAATAGATAGCTAGTGGGAAGCAGCCGCATAGCACAGGGAGATCAGCTCGGTGCTTTGTGACCACCTAGAGGGGTGGGATAGGGACGGTGGGAGGGAGGGAGGTGCAAGAGGGAAGAGATATGGGAACATATGTATATGTATAACTGATTCACTTTGTTATAAAGCAGAAACTAACACACCATTGTAAAGCAATTATACTCCAATAAAGATGTTAAAAAAAAACAACTAGAGAAAGAATAACAAAGAAAATCCAAAGTCAGTAGAAGGAAAGAAATCATAAAGATCAGAGCAGAAATAAATGAAATAGAAACTAAGAAAACAGTAGCAAAGCTCAATAAAACTAAAAGCTGGTTCTTTGAGAAGATAAACAAAATTGATAAACCCTTAGCCAGACTCATCAAGCAAAAAAAAAGGAGAGGACGCAAATCAATAAAATTTGAAATGAAAAAGGAGAAACCACAACTTACACTGTAGAAATACAAAGGATTATAAGAGACTACTACAAACACCTATATGCCAATAAAATGGACAACCATGAAGAAATGAACGAATTCTTGGAAACGTGCAGTTTTCCAATACTGAACCAGGAAGAATTAGAAAATATAAACAGACATATCACAAGTATTGAAATTGAAACCATAATTAAAAATTTTCCAACCAACAAAAGTCCAGGACCAGATGGCTTCACAGGTGAATTCTATCAAACATTTAGAGAAGAGCTAACACCCATCCTTCTCAAACTCTTCCAAAAAATTTCAGAGGGAGAAACACTCCCAAATTCCTTCTACGAAGCCACCATCACCCTGATACCAAAACCAGAAAAAGATATCACAAAAAAAGAAAATTATACACCAATATCACTGATGAACATAGATGCAAAAATCGTGAACAAAATACTAGCAACAGAATCCAACAGCACATTAAAAGGATCATACACCATGATCAAGTGGGATTTATCCCAGGGATGCAAGGATTCCTCAGTATACGCAGATCAATCAATGTGATACACCACATCAACAAACTAAGGAATAAAAACCATATGATCATCTCAATACATGCAGAAAAAGTTTTGCCAAAACTCAACACTGCTTTTTGATAAAAAGTCTCCCAAAAATGGGCATAGAGGGAACCTCCTTAACATAATAAAGGCCATATATGACAAACCCACAGCAAGCATCACACTCAGTGGTGATAAACTGAAAGCATTTCCACTAGGATCAGGAACAAGACAAGGATGTCCACTCTCGCCACACTTTTTTTTTTTTTAGTAAATTTATTTATTTATTTTTATTTTTGGCTGCACTAGGTCTTTGTTGCTGCGTGCAGGCTTTCTCTAGTTGCGGCCAGCAGGGGCTACTGTTTGTTGCGGTGCACAGGCTTCTCATTGCGGTGGCTTATCTTGTTGCAGAGCACAGGCTCTAGGGGCATGGGCTTTGGTAGTTGTGGCATGTTGGCTCAGTAGTTGTGGCTCAAGAGCACAGGCTCAGTAGTTGTGGCACAAGGGCTTAGTTGTTCCCTGGCATGTGGGATCTTCCCAGACCAGGGTTTAAACCCATGTCCCCTGCATTGGCAGGAGGATTCTTAACCACTGTGCCACCAGGGAAGTCCCCACTCTCGCCACTCTTATTCAACATAGTTTTGGAGGTCCTAGCCACAGCAATCAGAGAAGAAAAAGAAATAAAAGGAATACAAATTGAAAAAGAAGAAGTAAAGCTGTCACTATTTGCTGATGACATGATACTGTACACAGAAATTCCTAAAGATGCCACCAAAAAATGACTAGAACTAATCAATGAATTTGGCAAAGTTGCAGGATACAAAATTAATGCACTGAAATCTCTGGCATTCCTATGCACAAACAATGAAAAATCAGAAAAAGAAATTAAGGAAACACTCCCATTTACCATTGCAACAAAAAGAATGAAATACCTAGGAATAAACCTACCTAAGGAGGTGAAAGACTTGTACTCAGAAAACTATAAAACACTTATGAAAGAAATCAAAGAGGACTTCTCTGGTGGCGCAGTGGTTAAGAATCCGCCTGTCAATGCAGGGGACATGGTCTGGGAAGATCCCACATGTCATGGAGCAACTAAGTCCATGCACCACAACTACTGAGCCTGAGCCCTAGAGCCCACAAGCCAAAACTACTGAGCCCACACACTGCAACTACTGAAGCCCATGTGTCTGCAGCCTGTGCCCCACAACAAGAGAAGCCACCGCAGTGAGAAGCCCACACACCGCAACAAAGAGTAGCTCCTGCTCACCGCAACTAGAGAAAGCCCACATGCAGCAACGAAGACCCAACACAGCCAAAAATAAATAAATAAATAAATTTATTTTTTAAAAAAGAAATGAAAGATGACATAAACAGATGGAGAAATATACCATGTTCTTGGATTGGAAGAATCAATATTGTGAAAATAACTATACTACCCAAAGCAATCTACAGATTCAGTGCAATCCCTATCAAACTACCAATGGCATTCTTCACAGATTTAGGACAAAAAAAATCTTACAATTCGTATGGAAACACAAAAGACCCCGAATATTCAAAGCAATCTTGAGAAAGAAAAACAAAGTTGGAGGAATCAGGCTCCCTGACTTCAAACTATACCACAAAGCTACAGTAATCAAGACAGTATGGTACTGGCACAAAAACAGAAATATAGATCAATCGTACAGGATAGAATGCCCAGAGATAAACCCACGCACATATGGGCACCTAATTTATGACAAAGGAGGCAAGAACATACAATGGAGAAAAGACAGCCTCTTCGATAAGTGATGCTGGGAAAACTGAACAGCTACATGTAAAAGAATGAAATTAGAACACTACCTAACACCATACACAAAAATAAACTCCAAATGGATTAAAGACTTAAATGTAAGACCAGACACTATAAAACTTTTAGAGGAAAACATAGGAAAAGCACTCTTTGACATAAGCCACAGCAAGATATTTTTTGACCCACCTCCTAGAGTAACAGAAATAAAAACAAAAATAAACAAATGGCCTTAATGAAACTTAAAAGCTTTTGCACAGCAAAGGAAACCGTAAACAAGATGAAAAGATAACCCTCAGAATGGGAGGATATATTTGCAAATGAAACAACAGACAAAGGATTAATCTCCAAAATATACAAACAGCTCATGGAGCTCAACATCAAAAAAACAAACAATCCAGGTAAAAATGCGCAGAAGACCTAAATAGGCATTTCACCAAGGAAGACACGCAGATGGCCAAGAGGCACATAAAAAGATGCTCAACATCACTAATTATTAGAGAAATGCAAATCAAAACTACAATGAGGTATCACCTCACGCAAGTCAGAATGGCCATTATCAAAAAAGCTAGAAACAATAAATGCTGGAAAGGGTGTGGTGAAAAGGGAACCCTCCTACACTGTTGATGGGAATGTAAATTGATACAACCACTATGGAAAACAGTATGGAGGGTCCTTAAAAAACTAAAAATAGAACTACCATATGACCCAGCAATCCCACTACTGGGCATATACCCAGAGAAAACCATAATTCAAAAAGAGAAACGCAGGGCCTTTGTATGGAAGTATTATGGCAGCACCATAGCACTGGTGGAGGATGAGGAACAGGTGAAAATTACTGCAGTTCTCTCAGGATCTATTGGTGGGAGCTCCACTGCCCCCCTGCCAACCCATTGGATGACAGCACTGCTTCTTCAAAGTGTTTAGAGGAGAATCCTTGAGCCTGTTGGAGAGGCAGCAATGGTGAGATGACCCATTCAATCTCCTGACTGGAGCATCAAACTCTGGCTGCTGACATTCTGGAGTTGTTGGCAGGGAGAAGATTAGTGGTCTTGACATTCACCATGTGAATGACAGGGTCTTGGTGCTCCAGCCGGGTGTCAGGTCTGAGCCTCTAAGGTGGGAGAGCCGAGTTCAGGACATTGGACCACCAGAGAACTCCTGGCCCCACGTAATATCAAGTGGCAAGAGCTCTCCCTGAGGTCTCCATCTCAGTGCTAAGACCCAGCTCCACTCAACGACTAGCAAGCTCCAGTGCTGGACACCCCATGCCAAATAACTAGCAAGACTGGAACACAATCCCACCCATTAGCAGAGAGGCTGCCTAAAATCATAATAAGTTCACAGACACCCCAAAACACACCACTGGACGTGGTCTTGCCCACCAGAAAGACAAGATCCAGACTCATCCACCAGAACACAGGCACTAGTCCCCTCCACCAGGAAGCCTACACAACCCACTGAACCAACTTTAGCCACTGGGGGCAGACACCAAAAATGTCATTCTCGGTAGTTCTGTAAGGTAATCCCCGCACGTGTACACAGTGCCCTGTTGTGTTCTGGAAAGTAGAGCCACCATCCCCATATCTGTGATCTGACATTCCTGAAAAACAATAATTGAGGTCTCTTCCAAATCTATCTGACCCAAATCCATAGCCATCATTATAGACATTATAATTATCATAGCCTCCATAACCTCCACCATAAGCACTACGCCTCATCCTTTCAAAGCCAGCTCCTCTTCCAATGCTGTTATACCCTCTACCAGCCCCAGGTCTGTCACAGGGACCTGGCCACTGCATGGCCATAAGTTTTCGTGGTGGATCATAGTGCTCAACTGCTCTTAAAGATTTCAATATACCTGTGCCCTATTCTTTCCTTGTGTTTCTTTAGAGCCTTTTCAGCTATTTCCTGTGAAGCAAACTGCACGAAGGCCTCCCCCATACTTCTCCCCTGGAAGTCCACCGGCAATGTTATCCCATTTGGCACAATTTCCAACCCTGAGAAGAACTGAACAATTTCTTCCTTGCTACATCCAAAGGGGAGTCCTCTAAGCCGTACAAAGCCATCATTAGCTGTGTCAGGACTATTTGGACCAGTACGCTTCAACACCCAATCCATTTCAACGTTGTTTGACTTGAATACTTCAACATATCTGTGTCCCATAGTTTCTCTGTCTTTTCTCAGGGCCAATTTGACTTCATCTTCTGATTCAAGTTCAACTAAATCCTCGCCACTCGGTCTGCCTTCTCTGGTGTAGATGAAACGAATACCTTGAGCCCCATTTTGAATTTTGCAGTCAGAAAAAAACTGCTGCACTTCGTTGGGCAAGCAAGACCAAGACAAGCCCCAGACATTCACCACGAATCCCTCGCCACCGTCGGTGCCCAACATCAACATCTCTTAGGGGGTCCTGGCGTCAAAACAGACTGCACACACAACTTCGGCGTGGCTGAGAAGAAAATCAATTGATATTTATAAGACATTCCATCCAAAAACAACAGAATACACTTCCTTCTCAAGCGCTCATGGAACATTCTCTAGGATAGATCATATCTTGGGTCACAAACCAAGCCTTGGTAAATGTAAGAAAATTGAAATCCTATCAAGTACCTTTTCTGACCACAATGCTGTGAAACTAGATATCAATTACAGGAAAAAAACTGTAAAAAAATACAAACACATGGAGGCTAAACAATATGCTACTAAATAACCAAGAGATCACTGAAGAAATCAAAGAGGAAATCAAAAAATATCTAGAAACAAATGACAACGAAAACACGACGACCCAAAACCTATGGGAGGCAGCAAAAGCAGTTCTAAGGGGAAGTTTACAGCAATACAATCCTATCTCAAGAAACAAGAAAAATCTCAAATAAACAACCTAACCTTACAACTAAAGCAATTAGAGAACAAAGAACAAAAAAATTCCAGAGTTAGCAGAAGGAAAGAAATCATAAAGATCAGATCAGAAATAAAAGAAAAAGAAATGAAGGAAATGATAGCTACGATCAATAAAACAAAAAGCTGGTTCTTTGAGATGATAAACAAAATTGATAAACCATTAGCCAGATTCATCAAGAAAAAAAGGGAGAAGACTCAGATCAACAAATTAGAAATGTAAAAGGAGAAGTAACAACTGACACTGCAGAAATACAAAGGACCATGAGAGATTACTACAAGCAACTATATGCCAATACAATAGACTACCTGGAAGAAATGGACAAATTCTTAGAAAAGCACAACCTTCTGAGACTGAACCAGAAAGAAATAGAAAATTTAAACAGACCAGTGACAAGCACTGAAATTGAAACTGTGATTAAAAGTCTTCCAACAAACAAAAGCCCAGGACCAGATGGCTTCACAGGCAAATTCTATCACACATTTAGAGAAGAGCTAACACCTAGCCTTCTCAAACTCTTCCAAAATATAGCAGAGGGATGAACACTCCCAAACTCATTCTAAGAGGCCACCATCACCCTGATACCAAAACCAGACAAAGATGTCACAAAGAAAGGAAACTACAGGGCAATATCACTGGTGAACATAGATGCAAAAATCCTCAACAAAATACTAGCAAACAGAATCCAACAGCACATTAAAAGGATCATACACCATGATCAAGTGGGGTTTATCCCAGGAATGCAAGGATTCTTCAATATACTCAAATCAATCAATGTGATAAAACATATTAACAAACTGAAGAATAAAAAACATATGATCATCTCAACAGATGCAGAGAAAGCTTTTGACAAAATTCAACACCCATTTATGCTAAAAACCCTCCAGAAAGTAGGCATAGAGGGAACTTTCCTCAACATAATAAAGGCCATATATGACAAACCCACAGCCAACATCATTCTCAGTGGTGAAAAACTGAAACCATTTCCACTAAGATCAGGAACAAGACAACGTTGCCCACTCTCACTGCTATTATTCCATATAGTTTTGCAAGTTTTAGCCACAGCAATCAGAGAAAAAAAAAGAAATAAAAGGAATGCAAATCAGAAAAGAAGAAGTAAAACTGTCACTGTTTGCAGATGACATGATACTATACATAGAGAATCCTAAAGATGCTTCCAGAAAACTACCAGAGCTAATTAATGAATCTGGTAAAGTAGCAGGATACAAAATTAATGCACAGAAGTCTCTTGCATTCCTATACACTAATGATGAAAAATCTGAAAGACAAATTACGGAAACACTTCCCATTTACCACTGCAACAAAAAGAATAAAATACCTAGGAATAAACCTATCTAAGGAGACAAAAGACCTGTATGCAGAAAACTATAAGACACTGATGAAAGAAATTAAAGATGATACAAACAGACAGAGAGATATACCATGTTCTTGGATTGGAAGAATCAACATTGTGAAAATAACTATACTACCCAAAGCAATCTACAGATTCAACGCAATCTCTATCAAACTACCAATGGCATTTTTCACAGAACTAGAACAAAAAATTTCACAATTTGTATGGAAACACAAAAGACTCCAAATAGCCAAAGCAATCTTCAGAAAGAAGAAAGGAGCTGCAGGAATCAGCCTCCCTGACTTCAGACTATAGTACAAAGCTACAGTAATCAAGACAGTATGGTACTGGCACAAAAACAGAAATATAGATCAATGGAACAGGACAGAAAGCCCAGAGATAAACCCACACACATATGGTCCCCTTATCTTTGATAAAGGAGATAAGAATATACAATGGAGAAAAGACAGCCTTTTCAGTAAGTGGTGCTGGGAAAACTGGACAGCTACATGTAAAAGAATGAAATTAGAACACTCCCTAACACCATACACAAAAATAAACTCCAAATGGATTAAAGACTGAAATGTGTGGCCAGACACTATAAATCTCTCAGAGGAAATCATAGGCAGAACACTCTATGACATAAATCACAGCAAGTTCCTTTTTGACCCACCTCCTAGAGAAATGGCAATAAACACAAAAATAAACAAATGGGACCTAATGAAACTTAAATGCTTCTGCACAGCAAAGTAAACCATAAAGAAGACAAAAAGACAACCCTCAGAATGGGAGAATATATTTGCAAACAAAGCAACTGACAAAGGATTAATCTCCAAAATATACAAACAGTTCATGGAGCTCAATATAAAAAAACAAACAACCCAATTCAAAAATGGGCAGAAGATCTAAATAGACATTTCTCCAAAGAAGATATACAGAGTGCCAGCAAACACATAAAGGGGTGCTCAACATCACTAATTATTACAGAAATGCAAATCAAAACTACAATGAGGTATCACCTCACACCTGTCAGAACAGTCATCATTGAAAAATCTACAAACAATAAATGCTGGAGAGGGTGTGGAGAAAAGGGAACTCTCTTGCACTGTTGGTGGGAATGTAAATTGATACAGCCACTATGGAAAACAGTATGGTGGTTCCTTAAAAAACTAAACATAGAACTACCATATGACCCAGCAATCCCACTACTGGACATACACCCTGAGAAAACCATAAATCAAAAAGAGTCATGCACCACAATATTCATTGCAGCACTATTTACAATAGCCAGGACATGGAAGCAACCTACGTGTCCACTGACAGATGAATGGATAAAGAAGATGTGGCACATATATACAATGGAATATTACTCAGCCATAAAAAGAAACGAAATTGAGTTATCTGTAATGAGGTGGATGGACCTAGAGTCTGTCATACAGAGTGAAGTAAGTCAGAAAGAGAAAAACAAATACCATATGCCAACACATATATATGGAATCTACAAAAAAAAAAAAAAAGGTTCTGAAGACTCTAAGGGCAGGACAGGAGTAAAGACACACACATAGAGAATGGACTTGAGGACAGGGGGAGGGGGAAGGGTAAGCTGGGATGAAGTGAGAGAGTGGCATGGACATATATACACTACCAAATGTAAAATAGATAGCTAGTAGGAAGCAGCCGCATAGCACAGGGAGATCATCTCGGTGCTTTGTGACCACCTAGAGGGGTGGGATGGGGGGGTGGGAGGTAGATGCAAGAGGGAGGGGATATGGGGATATATGTATACGTATAGCTGATTCACTTTTTTATACAGCAGAAACTAACACAACACTGTAAAGCAATTATACTCCAATAAAGATGTTAAAAAAAACAAAAAAAAGAGAGAGACATGCACCACAATGTTCATTGCAGCACTATTTACAATAGCCAGGATGTGGAACCAACCTAAATGTCCATCAACAGATGAATGGATAAAGAAGATGTGGCACATACATACAATGGAATATTACTCAGCCATAAAAAGAAACGAAACTGAGTTATTTGTAGTGAGGTGGATGGACCTAGAGTCTGTCATACAGAGTGAAGTAAGTCAGAAAGAGAAAAACAAATACCGTATGCTAACACATATATATGGAATCTAAAAAGAAAAAAATGTTACTGATGAACCTAGTTGCAGGGCAGGAATAAAGAGGTAAACATAGAGAATGGACTTGATGACATGGGGTGGGAGGGCGAAGCTGGCGCGAAGTGAGAGTAGCATCGACATATATATACTACTGAATGTAAAATAGTTGGCTGGTGGGAAGCAGCAGCATAGCACAGGGAGATCGGCTCGGTGCTTTGCAATGACCTAGAGGGGTGGGATAGGGAGGATGGGGGGGACTCTCAAGAGGAAGGGAATATAGGGACATGTCTATGCATATGGCTGATTCACTTTGTTGTGCAACAGAAAGTAACACGGTATTGTGAAGCAATTATACTCCAGTAAAGGTCTATTAAAGGGACTCTCCTCATGGCACAGTGGTTAAGAATACACCTGCCAATGCAGGGGACACAGGTTTGAGCCCTGGTCCGCGAAGATCCCACATGCCGCAGAGCAACTAAGCTCGTGAGCCACAACTACTGAGCCTGCGTGCCACAACTACTGATGGCCTAGAGCCCATTCTCCACAAGAAGAGAAGCTACTGCAATGAGAAGCCCGCACACCACAATGAAGAGTAACCCCAGCTCGCTGCAACTAGAGAAAGCCTGCACACAGCAACGAAGACCCAATGCAGCCAAAAATATGAATAAAAAAATTTATTTTTTTAAGAAAAAGATCTATTAAAAAAAGAAAGATTAGCACAGGAATGTTCAAAGCAGCTTATTCATTGTGGACGCAAACCAGAAATAACCCAAATGTTCATCAATAGGGGAATAAATACACATTGCGGTATATTCATGCAGTGGAATACTACTGAGCAATAACAAATAATGAACTATTGATACACATGATAAAATAGACGATTTCAAAAACATTGTATTGAGAAAAGAAGCTAGACACAAAACACTGCATACTTTATTATTCCATCTATATGAAGATTTAAAAGATGAAAAATGCATCTGTGCTGATAAAAGTTAGAACAGTTGTTGCCTGGCATTGCTGGGCAGCAGGAGGTGGAAGGGAGAGACATGAGGGACTTGAATAGAAAGCAGCGGGAGGCACCTTGCTGTGTTGATGGAAATGTCCTTTGTTTCTCTTGACTGGGGTGTTTATTACATGAGGGTGTACAATTGTCTTAAATGATCAAACTGTACACATAAGATCTGCACATTTTACTGTGTGTCAATTATATCTCAATAAAATTAATTAATGAAAACTAGGTTTTGTAAAATTTTAGTGAATTTTTCAAAAATATTGTTTCCAAATTGACCTTATTTACTAATGCACTGAGAAATTAAAAGCACTCAAAAGAGAATTTCCACAAGTTCCTACTATTATCACATCTACCCACTGTATATATGTGCCCAGATACTGCCTTTCTTCCTGTTTGTAAAAATGAATTATCTGTGCTCCTAAAGCCAACCCCCCAATTTGAGCACTAGATCCCATTCTTTCTCATCTCAACTCATCAAGGACATAACTCTAGTAATTCTCCCCATGCCCTCCTGCACATTAACTCTTCTGTCTCTACTGGATCATTCACACAAGCATAGCAACATGCTCTAAAACATCCCATCCTAAAACAGAGAGAGAGGAGTTGTCCCTTGAGTTGACACTTTCCTCCAGCTCCCACTCTAGTTCTCCACTCTTTTTATTAAAAAACTCTTCAAAAATGTTGACTGTATTCTCTGTTTTATAAGTTCTTTCCATGTATTCTCTTAAACCTACTCCAATCAGAGTTTTGCCACCAATACTCAACTCAAACTGCCTGCCAACAACAACAATAGGCTTTATGTGGCCAAATCCAATGGTCAATTCTCAGTTCATTGATCTCTCTTTTCTCCCTGAATCATACTCTTCATTTGCTTTTAGGAATCAGTTTTCCTTTTACCTCATTGGTCGTTCCTCCTTTGTTTGTTCATCTTCCTCAACCTGATCTCTAAATGTTGGGTTTGGCCCTTCCACCTCTTTTCTTCCATGTCTAAACTCACTTTCTTGGTGAGTAAGTGGCCACATCCAATCTTATGGCTTAAATATAATTTATATGCTGATAATACCCAAATTAAAAATATATATATCTCCTCAAGACCCACATCAAGGATCCCACCAAGGCTTCAAGCCCACAATAATAACTAGTTCCCAGTAGAGCTCAGAAGGAAAGTTGCATGATATACTGAAGAGGAGGAATTACCATATACACAGAAAACACAGCAGTTAAAGGACAACTTGCATTGTCAGAAATCTGGGAAGCATGTTTAGAGTATATTCTACAGGGGTCAGTCCAAGGAAAAAAGTAAGGAAGGATCTGTATGGAAACAACCTAAGTGTCCATTACATATGAATGTATAAAGAAGATGTGGTATATATACAATGGGATACTACTCAGCCATAAAAAAGAATGAAATTTTGCCATTTGCAGCAACATGGATGGACTTGGAAGGTATTATGCTAAGTGAAATAAGTCAGACAGAGAAAGACAAATACTGTATGACATCACTTATACGTGGAATCTAAACACGTACAACAAACAGTGAATAAAAGAAAAAAGAAACAGAATCACCAGTATAAGAGAACAAACTAGGGGTTACCAGTGGGGAGAGGGAAGAGGGGAGGGGCAATATAGGGGTAGGGGAAAAGAAAAAAGAGATTATTATGGGATTATATGAAATAATGTGTGTGAAACTTTTGAAAATTGTAAAGCACTATAGAATTTAAAGAATCTTTTATTCAATCAAAAAATTAGAAAAAAATAAGATAGGATCTGGCCAAATTTATTAACATAGGTGCTCTTACCTAGGATTGGAGATTTAATATGTTTGTTGAGTCTCTGTGTATGACTCTAACAATTTGCTTGGTTGCTAGTGGGCCTGGCTTCAATGATGTCCTATAGCGAATGAAACTGAGATGCGAAAACCTCTTTGGGATTCTGTAAGAATGAAACCTAAGGCCTAGGGAAATAGATATGTTAGAGTAGATATTCCCAGCCACACACTAACCATACCTACTTGGGGCCTAGATGGTATTCCATTCACCAAGATATGAATAAATTAATAAGTAAGAAAGAATTTATCAGTCATTAAAAAGTATGCATTTACAAACATAAAACTTGATATTTAATTATGTGCAATATTAGGCATTTTAAGGGTTTTACATTTTTAATTTTGAATTTGTTCTTCAAAAATATTTTTAAATATTTGAAGATGACCAGAATATACCATTATTGAAAAAAGCAAAACATAAGAGTATAAGTGATATGATAAAGAGCCTATTAAATACACGTATGTGTGTGTATGTATGTATGTATGTGTGTGTGTGTTATTTTAAAAAAAGACTAGAAGGGACTTCTGATTTCAGCCAAGGCTGATTCACCTTCCCACCTAAAACAGTTGAACAATTAAAGAAAATATATAAAACAACATTTTTTAGACTTTGGCCATCAAGCTATGCAGAACAGTGATTCCTTAGAAAGAGGAAACAAACAATTGCCTCTGCTTACTGTCTGGACAGAATTTTCAGGCCAGAGCACAGGAAAAGAGAACTTAGGTGGAGCCCAGTGATATGCCTTAGTTGAGGAGACAGAGCAGGATGTCCAGATAAGCGAAGGCAGGTATGATATGCTGGGCACAGTACTGGAGAGGAGAGAGATACATGGTAGAAAGTTCTGGAGATCTGCAGAATGTCATCCTTTGAGTTTTCAGTTAAGTACTGATCAGAGCATGTTTGTGAAGAAACTACTTAAGGCTAGGGAAATAACCAACTGAAAAGAGCAGAGGGTACAAGCCCTGGGACTCAGAGCTGGGGATAGTGAAAAATTATAAGGATAGAAAATAGTGGAGGGAATTCCCTGGTGGTCCAGTGGTTAGGACTCTGTGCTTCCAATGCAGGAGCATGGGTTCAATCCCTGGTTGGGGAACTAAGATCCTGCATGCCGCATGGCATGGCTGAAAAAAAAAAAAAAAGAAGAAGAAGAAAATAGCGAAATAAAAAGGTGGAAAATTGTACTTCATGGGCATTGCCTCAGCAGTGGAATAAAAATTAGCTCTGGATTAAAGGTTACTCT